>NC_090269.1:133756594-134057566 GCF_040414725.1 Anabrus simplex
AATGGCGCTTGGTAGGCTTTATTTAACAAGCAGGTCGTTTGCCGTCAAAACATCCTGGACATAAAACCCATAGGGCGAAACAGACTTTGAGTTGAAACCACTTCAGGAGCAGTGGCGAATCAACTAGTGGAAACAGAATTTTTTCGTAAACAAAATCTTGAAGCTTACATTCCGTCTAGTGTTATTCAAAGACAAGGTTTAATTAAAAATGTCGACCCCTTACTTAGTGAAAATGAAATATTACGGGGGGTTACCAGTTGTTCGTGTAAAGCGCTTCACTAAGGTTATTCGCGGGGAGAGAAGGCCTATCCCAGTTTGTCTGTTAACTTTTCGTGCACAACAACTGCCAGCATATATCCACTTACTCGGAACTAGGTGCCCAGTGCAACCATTTGTGATGTCTGTGCGATTATGTGAACGATGCCTCAGATTCAATCACTCTAGCCTGCAATGCCGAAGTGCTCAACGCTGTAGCCGTTCCTCAGGGCCTCACGATATTAGTCAGTGTTCAGATTTAATTACTCCCTGTTGTGTTCACTGCAAAGGAGCTCATCTCTCCACTGATAAAAACTGCACAGAATATAAAAAGTGGATTTCTGTTCGGGAACTTAGGGCAGTTAACAACAGCTGTCAAGTGGCTGCGCTTGATATTTATAACAACAGAGCGTACGCGGACTCAGCATCACGCCCACCAGTTAATTATCAAAATCAGGTGGAATTTCCCCGTTACCTAATATTTCTGCAACCTCTAACATGTCAACAGCAAGAAACTTTCCAAGACGACATGAGCCCTTGACACCAAGGGTTACAGCAGAGCCACCAATGAAGGAAGATGCCCCATGGAATATCACACAACAGATCTCTCCCCATTCAACATTTAACCAACAACTCGACCATCCACTCGCCTCTCAGCGTAAAGTTTCAGTTCCTGTAAACTCGTCAAGACGTCCGGTACAACCTTTTAAACCCCATTTCCCCCCAATTTCTCAACTGGCCTATATTCCTCCACATTTACCTGTTACTCCGGTTACTTACAATCCCTACCCTCCCCAACCCCATCGCGTAACATCAAATCCTGCTCAAAACAACGAACAACTCATTGAGCATATATTCAATATTATTATGCTCATCGTAGGTCAGCTCCAATCTTCAGCATCCAGCAACATTCATCCAACAGCAATCTGCGACATGATTACCAATATTTTCGCCTCTGAAAATGGCCTTTAAAATCTTACAGTGGAACGGCCGGTCGGTGATCTCGAACATAGGTGTTCTACAGCGTGAGACTCAAAGCCAAAATGCATCCATAATCGCACTATCTGGGACATGGCTACTTACTTTACTGATCCAACTATTTTCGTCTCAACCATCTGACTCTCTACAACCCATGGCGATCAAGTATATTCTGCGACAGATTTTCCAAGCTCATAATGGCATTTAAAATTCTTCAATGGAATGCACGATCGGCTATTTCAAACAAAGAGAGTCTAGATAATACACTTCACAATATAAACCCTCACGTTGTTGTCCTGTCAGAAACATGGTTCAAACCTCAAAGATATATACATTTTCGCAACTATACCATTTTAAAGGGAAGACCGTGATGATGGATATGGTGGCGTTGCTATTCTGGTACACACGACATTATCTTACAGACAGCTAACTATCCAACGTAGTGTACCATCGCCATTTCAACTGGTTGCAGCTAGTATATAACTACCTTCTAGAACTCTTACGATAGCATCTGGATATTGCCCACCGAGAACAGACGTCACCTTGGATATTTGGCAAGAAATCATGTCGCAACTTCCTCTCCCACAGATCATCTGTGGAGACTTCAACGCTCACTCCACAGCATGGGGTTGTCCAACCACCGATCGCTACGGCAATGATATAGTCAATATGGTCGAATATTATAATTTAGTCATCCTGAATGATCATTCCCCTACATTGGTTCCTTCACCGAATCGGCAGAAATCGGCAGTTGACCTCACTATTGCCACCCCCTCTTTATCCTTGTCCACCAACTGGTCCGTCCTTACTGATTCTGGGGGTTCCAACCACTTTCCCATTTTGATCACAATAGAGACTTCTCCTCCACCTCATCAGCAGAAAAAGTCAACAGGAAAATGGAACTGCTCTAAAGCAAATTGGCCAGTATTTACAGCCAATATGGATGAAGAGATATTACGCCTTCCACTGCAAAATCCTTGTGGTGTCAGCTACAACCTCTATATCTCCGCTATGGATAAAGCTGCATCCGATTCAATTCCCCTGAAGAAAGTTGGATCTATACACACGGGAAAACCAGCTGTTTGGTGGACCCCAGATTGCTCTCGAGCTGTTGCACGACGACGGACAGCGCTTCGGCAATATCGGGAACAATCCACTTTTGAGAGGTACCAGCAATGTCTGCACACTACAACTCAAGTAAGGAGATTTTTGAAAGAAAGGAAAAGACACAGCTGGAAGGAATTCTTTGCATCATTAGATAGGAATGCCAACATCTCTGACGTCTGGAACAAAATCAAACCTTCCGCCACAAAGATCATACTTCACGATCCCATACGATCTCACCAGCCTGTATAGAGGGATTCTTTGACAAAATAGCTCCACCGTTTGTTGATTCTCAACCCCTTCAGTTCAACACGAACCCGAGTACTCACTTCTTGTGCTCTCCCTTCACATTGGCTGAGCTGCAAAATGCAATAAAACAGTCCTCCAGTATTGCACCTGGTTTTGATAATATTTGTTACCCGATGCTGGTCCATTTATCAATCCATGCTCTACAGTGGCTGCTTTGGATCATAAACGAAATATGGTCTCAAGGAAAATTTCCATTATCCTGGCTAACACAGATTGTGATACCCATCTTCAAATTCGGAAAGGAACCAGAGGATCCGAACGCTTACCGTCCTATCGCCTTGTCTTCATGTACACTGAAAACCCTCGAGCGTATGATTAAACTTCGACTCGAATGGTGGCTAGAATTTCACAATCTTCTACCACGAACTCAGAATGGTTTTCGAAAAGGAAGAAGTACCTATGATAGTCATGCACTGCTCACTACGGACATATATAAGACATTTGCTTCGAACAGTTATATGCTTGCCCTTTTTCTGGATATTTCTGCTGCATACGACAATGTTGATATCTCAAGATTATTATCTAAATTGATGGACCTCGGCCTTCCTCATCCGCTCATCAAGGGCATTTACAATCTTCTACACACCAAATGGATATATGTCGTTATCATGACAAACTACTTGGCCCACGGAAAGTCTCACAAGGTCTGCCTCAAGGTGCTGTGCTTAGTCCCCTGCTCTACACCATTTACAACAGTGATCTAGAGACCATATTTTTACCCAGGATTAAAATATTACAATATGCTGACGATGTGTGTGTATATACTAGTGCAAGCTCTCTCCAGACTGTAGAAGCCCACATGGCTTTAGCTCTATATCAATTAGACCATTGGCTCCTTGAAAATAATTTATCCCTATCGCCTTCCAAGTCTCAAGTAGTGATATTTACGCGAAAATACCTGAGAGTCCTACCCTTAACCTTGACCTTGGGACCATACAACATCAGAGACAAACCTCAGGCAAGGATTTTAGGTCTCACATATGACACTCGACTGACATGGTCGCCACATATATCTGAGCTTACACCAAAACTGGAAAGATCTATGAATATTCATCGTGCTCTCACCCGAACATGGTGGGGGGCTTATCCCTGTGTTCTCCTTCTCCTATATCGCAGTTTGATCCGATCCAGTATGGATTATGGGAGTATGTTTTATCATAACGGAAGCAAAATCGCTTTGCACAAGCTGGACAGAATACAATATAGCTGTGTCACAACCTGCATTGGAGCAATGGCTTCGACCCCAACAAATGCGTTGTTACTAGAGTGCGTCGAACCTCCTCTTGCTGTACGTCGACAATATTTAGCAGACAAATTTGTATTATCCAGGATGTACAACAATGAACCACCAATCTGCAGAATCTGCAGCAGTCTGGATGATTTAGAAACAGTTATGAGAGAGCACGAACACCGAAAATGGATGAAAAATATATGCCTTCTGAACAGTCTTCAGTTTCTACGCCCCATACTTCCATCGTCAACACCCCACAAGTCTTGCACTGCTTTTGAGATTCCGTACTCCTACTTATTGTTTTCTGTTCCAATACATCCTTTTACAACAGACTTACTTCCTCTAACCAGAGTTCAGTCTTACTTTGTGGAATATACTCAAAGACAGTGGCCCAATGCTCTTCAAATCTTCACTGATGGCTCAAAAATACCCTCACCACCTGCAGTGGGATGCGCTTTTTACTGTCCCGCAACTGAAGAATCTCGTTTATTCACTTTACCAAATGTCTGGTCTATTTTTACAGCAGAAGCTGTCGCTATTTCCGAAGCTCTAGCATACAGTTTAAGAGTTAAACCTTCTGCAGTTCTTATAATTACTGACTCTCTCAGTGTCTTGAAGACTTTACAGTCACCTGCTACATACAAACTAACGGTTCATCAAATTCAGATCATTCAGAGAATTCGACAACTTACTCGTTTCAATATTGCTGTGCACTTTCTTTGGATACCTAGTCATAAAGGTATCAAACACAACGAGTATGTTGACCGGCTCGCTAGAGCAGCAACGCATTTAGGCGAACGGCTAGATTCACCAGTGTCTATTCGAGACTACGTACCACGTATCAAGCAGCGTTCCTGGACGCAAATTGAAGAAGAATGGTGTATTACAAAAGGGCAACGGGGAAAACAATACGCTGCAGTCCAACCATACCCTCCTCACTCACCTTGGTTCTCCAAATGGAATGCTTGTCGCCGATACATCACTTCTCTTATTCGCATGAGGTTCAATCACGGCAGTTTTGCAAATCATCTCTATCGGGTAGGAGTCCTAAACTCGCCCTACTGTTCCTGTGACCGCCAAGCAATCGCTGACCTAAACCACATATTCTTCTCGTGCCATCTTTATAATGTACAGCAGGAAAAAATTATAACAACTTTACTTTCATTGAACTTCCAACTACCACTCAACATCCAGTGCATTTTATCATCCCAACAACCAGAAGCGCATAATGCAATCGCCATATTCTTAAAAGACACCGATTTAAGATTATAAAGTTTGACGTAATACTACTTCAGAAAAACTACGTAAACATACTACAGTTACAGCGTCCCAATTTGTTCTTTTGTTCTTTTTTCTCTTCGTATGTGTGTGCGCGCATCCTGTACGGGCTCGGAACGTAATACCACTATAATACTATGGAAGATTCATAGGTGTATATGTATTCTCAGTGTATATTTAATGTATATGCTTTGTTATCTAATGTATTTCTAGCTGGCTGTTTGGTCTGGCACCTAAAGCCAACAAATTACTTTTAAAAAACTCTACCGGTACTGGGCTTGGGAGTATTCCGATCAACTTGGATTTTTATTATGAAACATCTCACATGATCCCAATTATCCACGTCATCGATTAGCAACCTGTATAGTTAGAAAGGGACAGTGTTAATTACCGTACGCAAAATTATTTAATATTTGAAACGTAAAATGTTTCATTTTTTTATCAGATGATACATATACATTCATTCTTTGGCTGGCGATACTCAGAGATAGATCCATTCTCACTTTCTGTCTTCGATCTACGGATAGACATTTAGAAATGCAAAGTTTCTCTGTATGAAAGTATGCATGATCACCTGTTAACATAACCGAATGGCTTCAAGAACTTTTGATTAATTTTGCTTGTACGACTTTCAGTGAATTCTCAGCATTGTGCTACGAGGGACTCGATTACTTCGAAGTTTATGCTGGACAACGAATATTGAATTTTCATTGTAATCGGAACCGACTTTCAACCTATTAGGCAGTGTTACGTACATTTAGTACGTTTTGAAGAGACGTTAAGTACAGAACAAAAATTGCCAAATGGGCACCAGTGGTATCCGAAACCACAACCTCCTAATTTCGCCTCGGTTGCTCTACCATTGAGCTTGCACGCGCTGTACAGCGTGAGGGCAGTAGCTTAGATCCTTTCCAGCACAACATATAAGACCTAGGCCACAGCAAGAGGGGTAAGGGATTGGAAACATTTCCAAACTCTTTGACATCATTGAAGAAACGGTGATTTGATTGATTGATTGATTGATTGATTGATTGATTGATTGATTGATTGATTGATTGATTGATTGATTGATTGATTGATTGATTGATTGATTGATTGATTGATTGATTGATTGATTGATTGATTGATTGATTGATTGATTGATTGATTGATTGATTGATTGATTGATTGATTGGAGAAGAATGAACTCGACTACAGAGGATAAACGATGTAAAGGGATAGGTGGTGGTGGTGGTGATTGTCGTCTTAAAAGGGAGTACAACAGGGCAACGATCCTCAGGTAGAGCGATACTAATGTGACTATTGTTAGACCAAGTTTTTAATAATTTCAAAGTGTGTGATGTCACACTAAACGAAGCCACAGATTAGTTAAAAATAAAGAATTTTAAAGACGCATATTTCGTTAATATGGACTTGCAGGCCGAATACTGGAAGGCTTAACCGTAAGATGTGTGTCAGGTGCCTTGCGTAAGTAGTTGTAAGGCTGTGATGTCCCGAGAAGAGGACCTTCAGTCACCTCATTGCCTGTTTGGTAAGTTTTATTATGCTGTCATAAACATAGAAGGCCAGAGATTGAAGTCAGCTCATTAACGTTAAATTGAAACACGGGTTAATTAAAGATAAGTGACCTCGCCTTTATGATCAGAGTTGATTGTATCTTATCACTAACTGTATTCCATATGTGCACCGGCAGAAAAAATGGTTTAAGCTTATTTACGACCGCAGAACATATTCTAGGAAGAGATGGTGACTGCAATAAATAATATAGAGATATAAGAACTTTTCAATTAATTTGCTAAATGTATAGAGATAAATTCGTTAATGGAAGAACCAGCAAGCAAGTAAGCATCACAGGCTACACCCTATTGCAAGCAACTTTCCCTCCTGAAATTTGAAGAACTCATAAATCTTCTCGTAGCCGTCTTGGTGTTCTGTTCCCTGACTGAGAGATCTCCCCATTACCTGTCCTCAAAATGTAGTTACCATTCCTCTTTTCATTAGCATAATACACAGGTCAATTGCCTGTAATCGTTCACTACCGAAACGGGAATAAAATTATGGAAATGAATCCGAATAGCAATCAATCAATCAATCAATCAATCAATCAATCAATCAATCAATCAATCAAACAGTCAATTAATAATAATTGATCGCCATGTAGGGCTGTCGTCCGGGTGGCAGATTCCCTAACATTTCTTCACCTAGTCTGTTTTTAAAGGATTTGGAAAAACTGGAAATTAATTAAACATCTCCCTTAGTAAATTATTCCAATCCTATATCCCTCTTCCTATAAACGAATATTTGCCCCAATTTGTCCTCTTGATTTCCAACTTTATCTTCATACTATGATCCTTACTACTCTTAAAAACTCCTCTCAGACTTATTCGTCTACTAACGTTTTCCCACGCCATCTCTCCACTAACAGCTCGAAACATTCCGCTTAGTCGGGCAGCTTATTTCCTTACTCTCAACTCTTCCCAGTTCAAAGTTTGGAACATATTTGTAACACTACTCTTTTGTCGCAGATCATCCTGAACAAAGTGCACTACTTTCCTTTGGATCTTTACAAGGTCTAACATCAAGTAATTCCGGCGAGGATCCCATATACTGCAATCATACTCTAATTGAGGTCTTACCAGTGACTTATACGCCCTCTTCTTTACATCCTTACTACAACCTCTAAATACCTTCATCATCATTTTCATGTCCCATTGTCCAGCTTCTGCCAGATTGGGGTGTTGATGGCACTTGTCCACTGTTGCCTCTCCTTCTGCCACTCCTCTTCAGTAATTTAATTCCTGTCCAGTCTTCTTTGTCTTATATTATTCTTGACAGAGTCCATCCATCTTGCTCTGGGCTTCACTCTTGCTCTCTTTCCTTCCATCTTATCGTCCAGCCCTAGTTTTGGTATCCTTCCCTTCTCCATCATCATAACATGTCCAAACCATCTCAATTTATTCTCCTCCTTCCTCTCACTCAGTTTTTATATACCTATCTCTTTTCTGACCTCAATATTTCTTACTCTGTCTGTCCTTGTCTTCCCTACCATACTCCTCAGGAAGTTCATTTCACTGGCCTGAATTTTACTCTCATTTCTTGTTGTCAAAGTCCAAGTCTCTGATGCGTACGTTAATATAGGGGTGTAGTACATCTTGTACATTATGTACATATTAATTATTTAATGTCGTTTAAGTCTTTATACAGAACTTCAGGGCTGTACACACCATCCTTATCACCCTAGGTCATTAGCAAAATGCCACCCCCTGCTCTGTATATAACGTCCTTACCACCCTGGGTCATTAAAAAATGCCACCCCCAGGGATGTATTTAATATCCTTGCTATCCTAGGTCATTAACGAAATTCCACGCCCAGGGCGGTACCTATTTAATATCCTTGCTATCCTAGGTCATTAACAAAATGCCATCCCCAGGGTTGGCTTTAACATATTTGCCACCCTAGATCATTAACAAATTGTCCCCAACGAAACTTTAGATATATGTGAAAATAATGGGAATGGACAATCCACATACAAATTAAAAACATTAAACAGTAAATACACAGAAATATATCTTCAAAAGTCAGTAAAGCTGTGATTCGTTTAACTTAACAATATGAGCCCAAACAAATCCTCTTTGGCGATGGCATCGATCACGATATCATAGTTGCTCTCTCGCAATGCACATAATAATTCAGTCATGTAAGCTTTCCTTGGAGAGATAAGAACGAAGATAGGTTTTGATTCGTCCCAATGAATACAATGAACTTTCGGCTGAACTGTTGGATACAGGAGTGCACAGGTAGAAACGCAAACTTAAGTACACAGCAGGGTATATACTGTATTTTTCTTACCGTTTTGTCGAATTAAAATGCGTACAAGTGTTACTTGCGTTTGTGCTAATATTTTCTTCTTCTCTTAAGACGCCGTCTCCGAGTGGAGGTTGGCGATCCACGTAACTAGCTCTGATCTTGACAGCGCAGAATGAAATGCCACTTCTGAAGTACAGCAGTGCCATCTTCGAAGGTCTTTCAGCCATGAATTTCTTCTCCCAGCAGATATCTTCCCCTGTATCTTTCCTTCGATAATAAGCTGTAATAACTGATACCTCTCACTTCTCATGATATGTCCTAGGCATTGTGTTTTCCTCTGTTTTATGGTGAGCAGTAGTTCTTTTTGCTTTTTTCATCCGACGAATGACCTCGGCATTGGGGATTTTCATTACCCAGGATATGCGCAAGAGACGGCGATACAGGAACATTTCGAAGGCATCAATACGTTTTTCTATGATTGGATCGAGAATCCAGCTTTCACACCCATATAGGAGAACAGAAAATATATAGCAACGGATCATACGAATTCATAGTTGGAGACTGAGATCTGACCTCACAAAGAATTTCTTCATGGTAATGAATTGTTTCCTGGCCTGCTCAATTCTAGATATTATCTCCTGTTTGGAGTTACATTGGTCATCCAAGATGGTAACCAGATATTTGAGAGAAGACACTTGCTCAACTATTTTATCTTTAATTGTGAGATTTGTCCGAATTGTCTTCTTAGAGAACACCATCAGTTTCGTCTTTGAGGGGTTAACATATAATCCAAACTCTTCACTGTGCAGAACTAAGAAGTTTATCATGCACTGAAGGGCAGGCATGTCATCAGCTATGACAACAGTATCATCTGCATATCTGATACTGTTGATGATTTTCCCGTTAATTTTGATCCCACCATAGTCTGCCAATGTTTCTTTAAAGATTGCCTCTGAGTAAATGTTAAACAACAGAGGTGACAGTACACAACCCTGGCGGACACCCTTGCTAATCGAAGTAGTTTCTGACGTTCCTTGATTAGCTTTGACATTTGCAAACTGATTCCAGTACAGGTTACTGATTATACGTAAGTCACCGGAGTCAATACCTGTTGATTTCAGAATCTCTATCAGCTTATTGTAAAAATAAGGATGTTACAGGCTTAAATTCTGCGATACATGTGACATGACAGTGATCTGACATCAAACATTAATACGTATTTGAAGTTAACACGTTGATTAATTAATTAATAATTCTTTGAAAAATACCCAATAAAACGTTGTGCTATGAGCGCGAATACTAAATTTATAAATTTCTTACTGATAGCATAATAAAATAATCTTGATTTGTAAAAGATAACTGACCCCCCTCCTCAAAAGTTGCCAGTCGGGACATGGGCCATGTTGGCCTATGCGTAAATATGGCTCTGCTTCCTCTGTGGATAAGTGGTAAAGTGTCGGTCACCGGATCCCAAGATCACGGGTTCAAAACCGACAGATATAGCAGGACAGAGAAAGATCTATTCGATACCCGTACATCACCCACTAGTGATCCGGTTTACTCTTGCGATCCGGCAGGCTAGGAAGAAAGCAACCTTTGCCTTAAATATTGAGGAAAGGATGTTGGAAACGGGAAATCTTGTTGCTACGTCCATAACAACGCCGAACCACGAGAAAACAGAATTTAATGAAAATTGTTATGTGGAGTTAAGGAATAAAGTACTACAGTCTAGGCTATAAATAATTGGATTCACTCAGGATTAAATGGTATTTATGGGGAAGGTACATTTATTTAATACTGTACATAAGTTGTAGAGAATGCAAATTACGATAATGCATAGCCCCTTAAGAAACAATACCGTGTATCTGACAGTGCTGTTCCTATCCAATATTTTCCTTAAGTCTGGTCACGCCTTCGGGCACCTTCTTTAGGGTAGCTGAAAGTAGGGGTTCGAACCCATCATCTCCCGACTCACGGCTAGGTGATCCGTACCGTAAAGCCATCTCACTCAGTAGATACCGTTAAGAATACCATGACAGATCGTTAAACCCCTAGCGGTGTTGTGGGATCATTCTCGATACCCTGAAACTGTATTCTCTTACCTCTTCCCCTGTTTTTCATTCTCTTGTAGGCCATTCTCTGTACCTTTTGCGGCAGCTCTAACTAGTTCCATTGGTGCCTTCACAACGATGAAGTGTTTTTACTTTGGTTTGAATGTTAGACACTTGTGAAATCTGTCTGTATGATATCCAAATTTAAAATATACCATATTCCTATATTCGCTTTGGCAAGAAGGGAGCAATACTGTTTAGTGTCGAGTTGGTTAAATGTAACTTTTAAAGCATTTAAGCCTGTCAAAGACACAATTTCAAATGTAATATGTTACGTATATTTCTCTGGTGCAGATAGGGAAAGAAACGTGAGGGTTCAATGGCTGGACAAAGCGAGAATCAAAGATTAAATTTGGACAACAATATCTGCTAAAATGTATTTTCTTTTCTTATTGGATGATATTTTCAAAACAACAATAGCAAAAAATGTTAACAAGAGGGAAACATTAACAAGGAATAACAGGGAAGCTTAGAAGCTCAGCTAATTTACAAACAGGGGAGGAAAGACTCCCATTTCGTACAAGTCTTTCAGTGAATACCAGACCCAGGCCCGGAACTAGGGCGGGGCAGCGGGAGCACGTGCCCCGGGCGGCAGGTTTCAGGGGGCGGCAAAACTGGAAAAGTTTATTAAAAAATACACTGACTGACAGAGCAAATGCAACACCAAGAAGGAGTGGTTCGAAAGGGATGAAAGTTGGGGAAAAAACAGAGACGGCACGGACGAATAATTGATGTTTATTTCAAACCGATATGCAGGTTACACAATGCGCACGGCATCGACTCAGTAGGACGTAGGACCACCGCGAGCGGCGATGCACGCAGAAACACGTCGAGCTACAGAGTCAATAAGAGTGCGGATGGTGTCCTGAGGGATGGTTCTCCATTCTCTGTCAACCATTTGCCACAGTTGGTCGTCCGTACGAGGCTGGGGCAGAGTTTGCAAACGGCGTCCAATGAGATCCCACACGTGTTCGATTGGTGAAAGATCCGGAGAGTACGCTCGCTACGGAAGCATCTGTACACCTCGTAGAGCCTGTTGGGAGATGCGAGCAGTGTGTGGGCGGGCATTATCCTGCTGAAACAGAGCATTGGGCAGCCCCTGAAGGTACGGGAGTGCCACCGGCCGCAGCACATGCTGCACGTAGCGGTGGGCATTTAATGTGCCTTGAATACGCACTAGAGGTGACGTGGAATCATACGCAATAGCGCCCCAAACCATGATGCCGCGTTGTCTAGCGGTAGGGCGCTCCACAGTTACTGCCGGATTTGACCTTTCTCCACGCCGACGCCACACTCGTCTGCGGTGACTATCACTGACAGAACAGAAGCGTGACTCATCGGAGAACACGACGTTCCGCCATTCCCTCATCCAAGTCGCTCTAGCCCGGCACCATGCCAGGCGTGCACGTCTATGCTGTGGAGTCAATGGTAGTCTTCTGAGCGGACGCCGGGAGTGCAGGCCTCCTTCAACCAATCGACGGGAAATTGTTCTGGTCGATATTGGAACAGCCAGGGTGTCTTGTACATGCTGAAGAATGGCGGTTGACGTGGCGTGCGGGGCTGCCACCGCTTGGCGGCGGATGCGCCGATCCTCGCGTGCTGACGCCACTCGGGCTGCGCCTGGACCCCTCGCACGTGCCACATGTCCCTGCGCCAACCATCTTCGCCACAGGCGCTGCACCGTGGACACATCCCTATGGGTATCGGCTGCGATTTGACGAAGCGACCAACCTGCCCTTCTCAGCCCGATCACCATACCCCTCGTTAAGTCGTCTGTCTGCTGGAAATGCCTCCGTTGACGGCGGCCTGGCATTCTTAGCTATACACGTGTCCTGTGGCACACGACAACACGTTCTACAATGACTGTCAGCTGAGAAATCACGGTACGAAGTGGGCCATTCGCCAACGCCGTGTCCCATTTATCGTTCGCTACGTGCGCAGCACAGCGGCGCATTTCACATCATGAGCATACCTCAGTGACGTCAGTCTACCCTGCAATTGGCATAAAGTTCTGACCACTCCTTCTTGGTGTTGCATTTGCTCTGTCAGTCAGTGTAATAGTAATTTATAATTTTTTCAAAATAATAATACCAGAATTAATAACGTTTAATGTTATTTAATTTTGTTGCCCAATTCATCAACTTTAGTACACTGACACTGTATACCAAGTTATTTTCTTCATTATAAGACACGTACTTCATGGGTCTGGGGTGAGTCTTATACTGTTATGCCTACTGAGCGCTCGGCAGAGGGGTCGAACAGTCTGACCTTGACGCGATGCGTGAGCGTCTCATCTACCTCACCTCCTCTCCCCTCGTGCTCCCCTCTGCTTCCAATAAACAGTAAACTAAACAGACACCTGCAGTCATCGTTGTCGACGGCTACACTGTTGTCTGCGTGTGTTGATAGGAACCGACAGTTGTTTTATTTTATTTGCATTTAGTATTTATTTATTAGTGTTCGGAGTGTTGGTTAGTTACTCGTGTTACCGTTTATCAGCGTTTGGGAAACGGAATTGTTTACTACACTTTGAGCTGCGTTTTTATCAGTTTCCAAATTATGGATGGCAGAAAACGACTCAGTGGAGCCGAGTATAGAAAACTTGCCAAAGAAGAAAAAGGAAGAAAGGAAGCGATGTGCTGTCACAAACACCAAAATTAGAAGCATTTTTTTAAAAAAAACCTAGCCAACGGCCGTAGCCATGTTGAAACACCGGATCCTGTGAGATCTCCGAAGTTAAGCAACATTGGGCGTGGTCAGGAGTTGGATGGGTTGCCACGCGCTGTTGGTGCGGGGTAAGGGAATGGAGGAGCGGAAAGGAACTGGCCACCCTACCGCACGTAAACTCCGGCTCAGGATCACCTCTGCGGAGGTTCGGAACTGCCTTCGGCCAGAACAACCCTTACCTTACCTTTAAAAAACCTAATGTTAATGAAGATGAAGGCTCAAAAGAAAAATCAGGTAAGTAAATATTAAATTTTATTTCAATAATTAAATTATAGCACATTAGGAAAGAGATGAATTAATTGTGCCTTATCGGACTCTACGGCAACTTTTTAATACTTCATTTTGTAATATACCATATTACTGATTGAATTTTAATCCCGGCTTTTAATATTTTAGATGACGTTGAAGCTGGAGAGGAAGGCACGCAACATGTCGAACTTTGCAAGAAACGCAGTCCTACTGGTGAAGCGAATGAAGATGAATTATTATCTCGTCCAGACTCAACAGCTGGTCTTCAAGAAACGTCCTAGTTTTCCTTTGATTTTAGGGATCCTGGTTCATGGTCACAGAGTTTTTCAGATTCTGAAAGGTGTTACCGTACGGCGTACATAACAAAAATGAACTTTGAAAATCTGATTGAGCCAAACGTAACTTAACCAAAAATTTGTTCTCAAGAGCGGAGAAAAAGTAAAGAGATCATGGTTAGGCTATAGTGAAAGTAAGAAACCTCTATATTGTGTTCCCTGCAGGTTGTTTTCACACTTAGCATCAAATCAAGTGCCATCCTTAGCTAAAGAAAGAAGACTCACTAATTGGAGAAAACTCAGTGAAAAATTGCCTGAACACGAAAATTCATTACAAACCATTAATCTCGTCATGAAAATTCATCCAACCACAAACTTTGCTTTCGTTAGTGGGAAGCTTTAGAATCTTGTTTAGGAAAGGGAGGTATTGATGTAGAACTCCAAAACCAGATCCATCAAGAAGAGTCTCACTGGAAGGCGGTATTGCGCTGCATTGTCGATGCTATTCTATTCATAGCAAAGCAAGGGAGTCCATTCCGAGGAACTATAGAAGACTGTGAATTCAGCGACCCATCCAGTCGAAATTTCTTATATCTCATTACAATGTCCCTCTTCTACAACATACTGTGCGGCATAAGAAAGGGCAAGTCTCATATTTCTCACATAAAGTACAAGATGAGTTCCTTGTAATTATTGTCAATAACATAAGGCAAAAGACAATGCAAGACATTTTGGATGCGAAATATTATTGCTTAATATCTGACTGCACTCCGGATATCGGTCACAGTGAGCAAATGACTCAAGTAGTTCGTTACGTCAAAACAAATACATCGGAGGTAGAAGAAAGTTTTATTGATTTTTATCAGTTAGTGACAAAACAGGTGAAGGTCTCAGCCACGAAATCCTAAAATAATAGACAAAGATGGACTAAACTTAGAGAACTGTAGAGGCTAATCCTACGACAATGGGGCAAATATGACCGGAAGGTATAAAGGAGTTCAGTCCAGACTACTTCAGGAGAACGAGCTAGCATATTTTGTCCCATGTGCTGCTCAATCCCCCAATTTAGTTGGTGCTAATGCGGCCACTGCTACTATTGAGGCTCAGAATTTTTTCGAAACTTTGAACAGTATGTATTCTTTCTTTGCGGCTTCAACTTCACGCTGGGAAGTTCTCCGAAAATATGTGCCACTGACATTGAAACCTGAAAGCAATATAATATGGTCTGCAAGATTAGATGCGGTCGAAGCTGTGTATAAACATTACGGTAAAGTTGTGCAGGCTCTAGAGGATCTTAAAAACCATGATCTCTCAACACCTCAAACTAAGAGTGAGGCCAGTTCCCTTTTGAAAAATATTGGGAAACTTGAATTCATTGTTTTCACATGTTTTGGCATGCTTTGTTCAAAAAGATCAATCATGTCAATGAGTTTTTGCAAAGAAAAGATGTAACAGTAGATTTGGCTGCCCGGAATCTTCAAGGTTTTTTTAACGCTCTTGAAGTCTTGCAGAGAGTTTTCTCCATCTGAGATCATTACTGAGGGTAAATTCTTGGCAAGCATGAGTGATCTACCATCTGAGTTCTCAGAAAAAAGAAAAAAATGTCTGATGAGCTGTGTGACGATGAAGCTCCGACAAGTACTGAAAATGTGTACCAAGTAGCTATGTTAGAGGTTATTGACCAGATGATTACGGAACTCAGTGACAGGTTTAAGGCTTTGGACAACATAAAAGGCAAGTTTGGATTTTTGAATGCAGTTCGAATTAAAGAAATGCAAACAAAAGATCTAAAAATGAAAGCAGAAGAATTGGCAAATATCTACACTGCTGATCTCAACAGTAAAGAATTTAAATTTGAAATAGAATGGTTCAAGCACCGCGCTTTATCAGTTGACGAAAATTTAAAGGAAGCCACATCAAGATAAGTTTTAAATCTTATGTATAAAAATAAACTAGAGGAATACTACCCTAACATTACTACTGTACTGAGAATGTTTCTGACGTTACCAGTTACAGTGTCATCTGGAGAACGAAGTTTTAGCAAACTCAAAATCATCAAAAACTACAAGAGAAGTATAATGGGACATGAGAGATTCTCTAATCTAAGTATAATATCAACTGAACACAAACGAGCATCCTTATCAACTTTGACGACATCATCAGTACATTTGCAGCTAAGAAGGCTCGAAGAATTCAATTTTGAGGTACAATACATAATTTTTTTTGGGTAGTTACAATTGAGTTACACTACAAACAAATTATTTGTATTAGTCATGAATAAGTGTATTATTATAAGTGTTTTTCAATATAAGTGTAATGTATGTATTAATATGTATAAGTATATTAATATAGGTGTTTGTCATAAATAAAACTTCTTAACAGTATACATATTGTGTGTAATTTCAACTGCCGCATCTAAAAAAATAGCTTTCGGGGGTATTATATTTCAGTGGTAGGGGAGAGGGATGGAAGGGGATCGGGGACGGCAAACTGATCTTTGCCCCCCCCCCCCTGACAAATCTTCTAGTTAAGGCCCTGACCAGACCAATGGGTCTTATAAATTTAAAAAATCTTTGCTTTAGAGTAGCATTTACAAATTAAGTCGCATATCAGCTGGAAAACACAATTTTACACAATTCAAAGAAGAAGCTGTACCTTCCAGAACAAAGTTGCTGGGAGGGGTATCACACCATCAATTTTAAAGTTACTTTCACATCAAAAGGGTCTCGAACCCTGGAAACAATTTATATATTACACATTACAAATACACTTTTTGGGCCTCAAATTACATTAATGTCCTTGTGGCAAAACACATCTAATCACTTAGATCAGAACACACTTTCTGCTTTTAAAAGCTCAAGCAGCCACATTCGAACGATGGATGGAAAGATCCAGAAATTTACAGGAATCGAAGCCCATACTACACTGACAAGGAAAGAGAAACATGGTTGAATGGAAAGGTCGAGAACAAAAAAGGAAAGGGAGCTGAATCCAATCAGGCACACCTAGAACAAGACATGTAAATCTGGTAGGGCATAGGGCCCAGTGACCTCTGCTACGTGGTGATTCAGGAAGGAAAATTAAAGTCCGAAAGGAGGGTAGAATATTTATAATTTAAAACTTAGTCACCAGCAAACAAATTGATTGGGAAACGAGGGTACACACTTGTCCATATTTATATTTTACAAAATCCCCATGAGGGATATTAGTACTAAATCCATAGACCGCCTAGAAAACCCACATTTTAATTGTTTTACTAGAAAGAAAACTCTACACTAGCCTCCAGAGGGAGAGCTCCTCCATTAATGAAGCATTCTCTAATTCCCGGTGAAGATTGACTCACCACTATTTATAGTGGCCTGGGTGACTGCTCTGGAATGATGACGGCATGATAATATCTCATTGGTGGAACCTTACGACACTAGGCAGAATTTTTCATTGGTTGATCGAAGTTTAAGACATTGGTGACCACTCCAAAATAACACAAAAACAAGAGAAGATGGCCATATTGTCAAACATTAAAACATGAACATTACCACCAGTAGAGACCTATGGATAAATTACAATGAACTTGGCGAATATGGTAAAGTTTGATCAGTCTCTGTTAGATAACACTGTTGCGACTAGGAATAGCGGCAGTTCAGCCTCAGGGAGAGGTCTACTACTATCACAGATCTCCCCTCCAAAGGTTTACAATTCTGAAGTAAGCAGTGATAATTAGAGAATATTTATTCATTCGTGAACATTTTGAGAAAAATTTGTAAATCTTGAGATAATGTCCATATTGGATGTTGGAATAATGTTTGAAGGTAGAAGAGTTGAGTAGGTAGTAGTATCAAAGTCCGGGCAGCAGTGCCCAAGATTGACGGCAAGGGCGGCCGTCACGGCCGTGGTCCGGATTCGAGGGGCCGTACCCCCAAGTACCCTAAGATACCGGCCTCCAGGCATAGTCAGAGTTTCTCTCTCCCTCTCTCTCTCTCTCTCTCTCTCTCTCTCTCTCTCTCTCTGTGTGTGTGTGTGTACGTTTAGGCAGGCCTCAATCAAGGACTATGGCACCTGACGGCAGGTGATTAGGCCTGTTGAAGTAGTGTCTGCAGACACAGTTGCTTCTAAGTTCCCTTGCTTCAGGAATCGGGCGTGGAAGACATTAGCAGATACGTAAGTCCCATGTGGCGCTGGGATGGAACTGGATACCGCAAAGAAAGGTGACATCACCGACCCCGGTGTGGATGGAGAACTGAAACATAGCACCACTCGACGAGAGAACAATGTTTTTATAAACAATATTTGAAGTTAGACGTGACTGCTTACGGTGGGAGGAGAGGCATTTTCGAGTGCATTACTTTCAAATTAGAGGCTGGGGCGGCTGGCAGAATTTAAAATACTTAGAGAAGTTCTTACAATGAAAAAGTAATTTAAGAAGGCCTTACAATTATTTTAAAGTTGGGTGCACTTCAAGTAATGACAATGAGAAAAATTTACAATTGTCGAAAATGTTGCACATAATAGAAGGCGAAAAGTGCTAAATATGCCCCACATAGAAAACTTGAATATAAGGAAGTACGAGAACAGCTACATTTAGTCAACTTAGTACTAGACATTAGCTATGCATAAATAAATAAATAAATAAATACATAAATAAATAAATAAATAAATAAATAAATAAATAAATAAATAAATAAATAAATAAATAAATAAAAGACATCCCTTGTAGGTTTCTGGGCAATACCAACAATTACGGGAAAAACAAATCGTTAACTTGGGCTAAATGAACGCTGAAAATTCTTTCATCACTGGGTTAGTGACCAACAGAGTTACAGGCGTGAGGAAATCTACTATAGTACACGGAGTACGGAATATGTGAGCAAGATTATCAGATACCACAAAATGTTTAACAAATACCTTGTTGCTGACCTTCAAGTTGGTGGGTCGGCGTCCATGACCGTACCTCATTTTTACTCTCCAATGGAAGGCCCTTAGATTATCCCTAGCCTATTTCCCACGATCACGGATATTAGCTGGATCTATTGTCTCTGGCAGAAGATCGTTAATGGACCATAATCTGGACATCACGGATATAGGTGAGAACTTATGAGACTCGTGGATAGCAGATCTAAGTGCGAAGGAAAGCCAGTGTAAAGAAGTAACCCAGCGAGTATGATCTTCGTGGTGCAAGGCAATATGTGCCCATCGAAGATGTGATTTACACGCTCCTCGTAGGAGGGGTGCGAATGATAGGATGAAGTGGTCCCATGGAATATAGGTCAAAACAAAATTTACGAAAAGGTTAGGAGTAGAAGCTTTCGCATTACCAGAGACAAGATACTGGCAAGGTACAAATGAGGCAAAGATCGAATTAAGGCAAGAAATAGCTGACTGAGCAATGACAAACTTAGTCGGGAATAACTAAGAAACACGGGCGAAGCCGGCAACGCACACAAGTACGAACTTACTCCCTCTTCCTTTGGATGTTGGAAACGGTCCCGGGTAGTCGATGTACAGTCACTCCATAGGGCGAGAGGCTTGATGAGAAGATAACCTTGGTGTTCAACGGAGGTTTGCTTACCAAGCAAGTTTTACATGCCTTAACAATCTCACCGTCCATCTATTTCCAGATGAAAAATTCTCTGATCTATTCCCTAGTCTTGAAAATTCCAAGATGCCCCTTCCCCTAGGGGAATCTCATGAAAATACTTAAAAATCATAGGCACTAAGATAGAGGAGATGGCAATTTTCATCTTCTGGTCATGACGAGAGGGACAATACAAAGCACCATCTCTCAAAACATAAACGACAAGATGTTCCCGAGAAGAAACGATTTCGATAATTGGCCCTAACATAGGATCCTTATGTTGGTGTTTATAAATATCCTGACAAAGTAACGGAGAATCAGAGTGGATAGCATTATCCACAGAATCAACTAATAAAGGAGGTTGAGAGATTTCCACAGAGTCAGAATCAAAATAGTCAGGAGAACAGTCAGAAAACATTCTGCTCGGGCTGTCAGAGACCACGTTCTCCGATCCGTCAAACTAGAAAGGTGAGATGCGAATAGCCCAATGAGCTAAATGCCCAGTAAGACACAAAGAACTGAAGAGCCCCTATCTCGTATACGGTGTACTTTGTCTCTTGAGGCGAAAGATTCCTAGATGCATAGGCGACAGGGCGCATACCAAAATCAGAATCTTGTAACCGAACAGCAGCGACAGCTGATAAATAGGCGTCGGTCTGAACAAAACATTTCCTAGAAAAATCAGCCATTGCCAAGACTGGCGCATTACAAATTCTGACTTACGTTCTCCGAAGGCTGGGAAGGACCCCACTCAAACTCGACACGTTTCCTACGGAGTAAATTCAAAGGTGCAGCACGGTTGGCAAAATTAGTCATGAATTTGCGGGAAAGAGTTTCATACTGATGAATCTGGCTATACCATTGACGCCAGTAAGCGGCTTGATAACTCAACAGTCGGGCCCGACATTCTGAGGCGCAGTATGATTTTATTCAGATAAACAAGGTGTTCTTCGAAAGATTCAGATTATACGACGACTTCGTCTAAATGATAGACATAGTTGAAATTGACGTCTTAAAGGACCCTATCTAAACCAGGTGCGTATATGTACAATATTATTACGAATTGGTGATGTTATAAATTAAAAATTTGTACAGATAATGAATGTATTAGTCCTCTACTGCCACTTAAGTTATCGATATTTTCCTGTTCTTATCTTAGCTGCTGTCACTCGTTATCTTCCACAACTGTGCCTTCGTACGGAAGCAGAAAAGGGAAAGATTAAATGATGAACTTGTTCAGTTCTAACTGCAGATGAAACAGTAACTTCACCAGTGCTGTGTAAGATACGTTCTTACCTCTCCAGTACTTTCAAAGAGTTTTCAACGATGTTCTTAAAATTAAACACAGAAGTGCTCCTCTAGGACGTCTTTTCAGTAAATGTAAAGATGGACCTTCCCCTTTAAGACGACGAGGATAAGCGGTGAGAATATTTTAGAATCAATTCATTTATTTGCAAATTGTTTGAAGCGCTAAGAGTCATTAACTAAAATAAAAATGTTGGGAGAAGTTTATTTCTATAAAGTTCAAAGGTATCATATTTAGCATCATCTAGTGATGATAGCTACTTAATCTCTCTACGGTAATATAAACACAAAACGAAGTGATACATTTTCCTTGCAAACATTTGAATTATTCCTGCCCCATGCGAAAAAATCGGTGATTTTCTTAAGTCTATCGTTCTGTAAAGTACCGGATGCATGCATAAGTTTTTTTTTCAGTTTCGCTAAGAGATCGCGCCAGCGAACAGTGCGCAGCGTATGAATTTGACACATATGTCAGTTTGTTCGTCTGACATGAACCTACCAACACACACAAGTTGAGTCCGCCAAACACTAGCGTCTGTCTTGTATCGTTCAGTGATCATGTCGACGTTTGTGTCTGAAAAAAAGAACATTTGTGCACGCATTGCTTTTCTTATTTAATCAAAATAAAAAGGCTGTGGGAAGTCATCGTTTGCTGGTAGAAACATATGGTGAACACGCTCCATTGATTAGAAAATGTGACACAAAGTTTCGACAATCGCTTTGGGACCAGAGCGGTATTGTGTAATTTGAACTCTTGAAGCCCGGCGAAACCGTTAATGTACAACGCTATCGCCAACAAATGATTAATTTAAATCACGCATTGATCGAAAGACGACCGGAATGGGCCAGAAGACATGGCAAAGTGATTTTGTTACACGACAAAGCGCCGTCTCACACAGCAAAACCAGTTAAATACACCTTTAAATCTCTTGGATGGGCTTGGTTTCGACCATTTAAACGTGGTGATTTCAATGTGAAATTCAGTGTGCGCTCACTGCTAGGACCAGACTGGTGTTGTGCAATATGACCCAACTCAAACTCAACAGCAATTGGCACAAGCATTAAATGTGTCACAACAAACAATCAGCACACGTTTACGAGCAATGGGGAAGATCAGTAAACTCGGTAAATGCGTCCCACACGATTTGAATGAACGGCAAACTGAAAATCGCAAAGTCACTTGTGAAATGCTGCTTTAATGCCACGAAAGAAAATCATTTTTTTAGTGAATTGTGACGGGTGACGAAAAATGGATTTATTTTGAAAACCCGAAGCGGAGAAAATCGTGGCTGTCGCCTGGCGAAGCGGTCCTTCGACACCACCGCCAAATCGCTTCGGCAAGAATACCATGCTTTGTGTCTGGTGGGATCACAGCGGTATTGTGCATTACCTCCTCTCCATCATTATTTCCCTCTTCCTTTCACAGATCGTCCTTCTTTTTCTTCATCACTTTCTTCTTACTAATCCTTCTATTCCCCTCTCAATTGAAGGCAATATTTCGGTGTACTGTAGTAACGTATGTATTTTCTAAACTTTCTCTTAAGTGGTAGTTTTAGTACTCATTATTCATATATTTTTAATTTACTCTACGTACGATTTGTGTTATACAGATGATATGATTTTTGTAAGTGTGATTATTTCTGTTAATACTATTACTGTTATTATTGTTAATATTATCATATTATTGTCATCAGTAGTTATTGTTAAGTGTTCTAGGCTAAGACTGGTTAAGTGTAAGAAAGGGAGTTCATCCCTAACTTTGCCAGGATAAATAAAACATATTACTTACTTACTTCCCCGACCTGGCGCCACCTGACTATCAACTCTTCGCATCAGTGGGGCACGCGCTCGCAGAGCAGCACTTCAGCAATTGTGCGGAAGTTAGACAATGGCTCGACGAATGGTTTGCCGCAAAAGACAAAAAGTTTTTCTGGCATGGTATTCATTACTTGCCTGAAAGATGGGCGAAGTGTGTAGAAATCGATAGCCACTACTCTGAATAAACAAAAAATGAATTTCCCGTGAAAATTACGTGTTTTCTTTATCATAAAGTCGGCAAAAACTTATGCGTACACCTGACATTGTAATGGTAATTTTACTCATTACTTGTTGAAAAGGTATTTTTCAATCGTGGGCAATTGACTAAATTATGTTTCAGGTAACTGTTATTTATTTACTGTTAGGCTCTTAGTGCCGGAAGTGTCCTAGGATATGTTCGGCTCGCTTGGTTACAGCCCTTGTAAGGCAGACCCTCCAACGAAGGCGGGTGGCATCTGTCGTGTATGTGAGCTGCGTATGCTTGTACTGGAAGATAGTTTTGTGTGTGAGTTGCAGGAATGTTAAGTACAATACAAACCCCCAGTCCCCAAGCCAGGGGAAATAACCATTACGTTAAATCTCTGACATGACCGGGACTCGAACGCGGGACCTTCTGAATCGAAGGTGACTAGGCTGACCATTCAACCTAGGAGCCAGTCTCAGACGACTGTAATCGAGCACAATTATTTACTTCTTGTAATCTCATCACTAGAGACAATGAAATACCACTATAGCTCATTCCATGTTAAGAAAACAGTATCGCTTTTACGTTATCTAGACATATCTTTGAAAGTTAGACATCCTGACCTTCTGAGGTATTTCTTGGACTTTAACTAAGTTACAGTCCAGGATGTGTGTGTGTTAGGTCATCAGCCCAGAGGCTGCTTGGATCCTCAAATAGCACCACCAAAGGTTATGCGGTTATGAGGAAACCCCAAAAACCAATGGCAGCACTAAAATGAGGCGTACTAGGCAAGATGAGGAGTGAGGTAGTTTGCCATTGCTTTCCTCACTGGGTCAGAAAGTACTATTGCAGCACAACTGACCCTATGAGCAGCACCTTTCATAACACTCAGATGCACTAGTCATGCTCTGAATGTCATTACTCAGCACTACCCATACCCCAGCAACTTCCATATTGTCACAGCCATGGATGAGACTGGGACTTCGGTGGAAGCTACACTTTAGTCTGGCCTGTGCCAAGAGATGGATACAAAAGTACTGTATCCATCAAGAAATGACAGCAGGCAGCAGTCCAGGATACCTCTTCCTTAATACATGTAACTTCCTCCGTTTTCTCCTTCTTTAGATTTCTTTTCCCATATTCCTCTGAAGACACATAAATCACTTCTCTCCTCTTCCAATATATAAACGCAGCGAAGATGTCATGCAACCTGACCACAGTCAGGTCGGTTCTCGGCAGGTCATTGAACACATGTGCTGGGATTCTGCCGGAGCACTGAGCTATTGCGCAACCACCGTCACCACCGTGTAAGAGACAGCGTAGATGGGAGGTTCATTGCATCTCTACGGATGACTCTTTTTTTTTTTTTTTTTGCTAGGGGCTTTACGTCGCACCGACACAGATAGGTCTTATGGCGACGATGGGATAGGAAAGGCCTAGGAGTTGGAAGGAGGCGGCCGTGGCCTTAATTAAGGTACAGCCCCAGCATTTGCCTGGTGTGAAAATGGGAAACCACGGAAAACCATCTTCAGGGCTGCCGATAGTGGGATTCGAACCTACTATCTCCCGGATGCAAGCTCACAGCCGCGCGCCTCTACACGCACGGCCAACTCGCCCGGTACGGATGACTCTAATCGGAGCGCTGACATCATAGCCATCAACAGAAAAGACATTAAT
Organism: Anabrus simplex; assembly: GCF_040414725.1. Taxonomy (NCBI): domain Eukaryota; kingdom Metazoa; phylum Arthropoda; class Insecta; order Orthoptera; family Tettigoniidae; genus Anabrus; species Anabrus simplex. The sequence goes on from NC_090269.1 coordinate 133,781,476, forward strand.
GCAATGGTCTTAGATCCCACCTCGAGATGTGGACCTAGAAAAGCAAGCTATTTATGTTCCGTGCTTGCCTTACCTGTCAATAAACTATAAAATACCTATCGATCGGTGGATTGTCAGAGGCCTGCTTATTCGGAGCAAGAAGCGCCCTCCCTAGTCAGACATCGACCTTCCTACAAAATTTGAAAGTTCCACTCTGCAAAATAAAAGAAATAGATATATACGTACTGAGGGAGTGTCTACAAATCATTTACTTCCATCTGTACCTGAGAACGTGACTAACATTCGTCCCCAACTATCCCTGGAAAAAAGAAGATAACAGCATTAACGATTACATTTCCACTTTTTGATATTTATGAACTCCATTGAAATTGTAACTGTATTCCGGATCCGAATGGTCGCCCTCATTGGAGGACGGACGATTTATTTCTTTAATAAATCTCTCTCTCTTTGCTGTTCTTCCTGCTTTCTTCCAGTTTAATAGCTTAGCAAGTGTGTGTAAAGTTCAGGTTTATTTTCAGTGTTACCTATCCCTTCCCCATCTATATATTTCTCTCTGATATTTGTCGTTTCTTTACAGTCTTTAAGCGGATACGCTGCTTCCATATGTGTATTACGTAAAATACATTTATTTTCGATTTTTCTCTTAAAGCTATTTTTTCTGATATACTGTATATACTGTGGATGGTGCAGGCGTAGTTTTGTAAACCACAGTACTTCTATGTGACGTAAAGCGAAATGTGTAGAAGCCGATGAATTTCCCTTGAAAATTACGTGTTTCCACCGGCAGAAACCTATGCGTACACCTGGTAATTGTAATGGTAATTTTGCTCATTACTGGTTGAAAATGGAATTTGCAATCGTAAGTGAGTAATTGACTAAATTATTTCTCAGGCAACTGTTATTTATTTATCGCAAGGCTTTTAGTGCTGGAAGGGCTTGCCTGGTGCAGCCCTTGTAAGACAGACCCTGCAACAAGGGTGGGTGGCATCTATCGTGTATGAGAGCTGTGTGTTTTTGTACTGAAGTATAGTTTTTGTGTGTGAATTGCAGTACAAACACTCGTAGCAGTACAGTGGCTGCGAGCTACTCAGTCGCAAGGTCAAGTAAATTCTTGTGACAAACACAATACACTTGAATGAGGCGTCATAGTAGTAGAGAAAATGGCAACATGCACAGGTACTGGTTACTCCTACTAATAACGGACTTTGTATGTCTATAGCAAACGCGCCAAATCTCACGCGAGCAAACCGAGGCGCAGAGGTTCTGTGCACCGTGCTTCGGTCCGACTCGGCTCAGTTTGTACCAGAGATTTGTCTCGGGGTGACTTGGATACTTTCTGCTCCACTCGGCTCCGATGGAGGAGCGCTGCAGAGCAGGTGAGGAAGGGTGAAACAGGCGGTGCGAGTGAGACAGGTGTAGGGAAAGAGAGAGACAGCGCCATTGCTCAAGCTCGAGGAGTGGGGGTCTGCATACTGGTCAATCGAGCACCTTGCATGCACTCTGAGATGCCTTGATCTATGGACTAGAAGCAGAGTAAAACTGCAGTCTGTTCTTACTGGACAAATGGAGTTTTCTACAAGCGTGTAGGCGGATCTGTTTCTTGTTGACGGTGAAGTACATCGTAGTTCAGAAGCTGCCGTCCGATTGAACAGAGAGTGATTTCATGATCGCCGCACACCCAATAGGCGAACGTTCGTTGCTGCGTACCAGCGAGTACGCGATACTGGTAGCATTGTTGCCAGGTCTCCCTAAATTTTACGAGATCTCCCGATAATTTTGCATCTCAGCAGAAAATTCTAAAAAGAAAAAAAAAACTATCCTGAAATTCTTTCTAGTAAACATTTAAGGAAAATGAATAATAATCATTAATGGTGAATTGAGTAATCTCTCCCCTCTTATTGAACTTAAAACTCACGCTTGCCTGCATCATTCGAAGGGAAATCACCGACACGTATATAGCATGCAAAATCTGCATCCTGCTATGACTTCAAAATTGGTGCACTTTCTATGCCGGAGTGCGTCTTATGGCGACGATGGAATAGGAAAGGCCTAAGAGTTAGAAGGAAGCGGCCGTGGCCTTAATTAAAGTACAGCCCCAGCATTTGCCTGGTGTGAAAATGGGTAACCACGGAAAACCATCTCCAGGGCCGCCAACAGTGGGATTCGAACCCACTATCTCCCGGATGCAAGCTTACAGCCTCGCGCCCCTAGCCGCACGGCCAACTCACGCGGTACGCCGGAGTGGGGAGAAAGAGGAGAAAGATAATAAAAAGAAGAAGAGGCAGTATAGAGTAGACAGAGAGTGCGGGTGAGTGAAATTGTATATTGCGATTTAGTTATAACATTTCAGTGCACGAGAAACTACAGAAATTGTCATTAAAACTCCCGAAATTGTTATGTTACAATCTACCGATTTTTTATTTGTTGACCTGGAAACACTGAACGGTAGTGTTTTGGCGTCCCATCGAGACTGAGGTCAGAAAAGATCGCAACAGTAGAAGCCGATATTCTTGATATAACTGAACAGCACCTATGCGCGATGTTGGTATGTTGTAGTGGAGTGTGCAACGGATCATGCGTGAAGACCGCCAGTGACCATGTCATGTGAAACGGGTACCATATCAGTATTATTTATTGTCCAACAAAACAATACAGCTCTTCTTTCTCGATTTGAGTTACTGAATACAGCACACACCAGTACCTTTTATACCGGGTGACACATCCCCCTGCCTTGATGCGTGCCTCAATTTGTCTTGGCATTTTCTCCAGAAGTTCATCCGAATATTTCCACTTCTCAGTGATTATTATTATTATTAATTTCGTGTGGTTATTTCTAGCCGAGTGTAGCCTTGTAAGGCAGACCTTCCGAGGAGGGTGGGGTTGTATCTGCCATGTGTAGGTAACTGCGTGTTATTGTGGTGGAGGATAGTGTTATGTGTGTGGTGTGTGAGTTGCAGGGATGTTGAGGACAACACAAACACCCAGATCCCGATTCATTGGAATTAACCAATGAAAGTTAAAATTCCCGACCCGACAGGGAATCGAACCCGGGACCATTCAACCAACGAGTCGGACACTTCTCAGTGATGATTCGCCGTGGATCTCACAGAGTAGTTGATGAGTCGTGACGTTCATAAATTTAATTTATCGCAGGCATTTTCTATAGGTTGAGGAGCTATCTGACGGTGCGATAGCGGCCCTGGTCTAGAAAACCAAGAATAACGGCCGAAGGGATTCGTCGTGCTGACCACACTACACCTCGTAATCTGCAGGCCTTCGGGCTGAGCAGCGGTCGCTTGGTAGGCCAAGGCCTTTCAAGAGCTGTAGTGCCATGGGGTTTGGTTTGGTTTTTATTTTCTATAGGATTCATATCCGCGTATTATGGTGGCCAATCTAGTCAAGCGATGCCGTGATTATGAAGGAAGTCATTAATGAGGACTGCACAATGGACGCCCGATTAACACCTATTCTCCTCCAAAATGCTGGCGATACCACGACACTATGGGTCGGATGATGTCCTACCTGTATCGTGCAGCCGTGAAATCACTCTTCTTGACTAAAAGTGTGTCTCTCTTATATACCCAGAATTAACGCACCGTGTTTGTACTCTGGGTTACGACAGTTGCAGTATGGGAGGTGCGTGCAAGCAGTCTGCACGTGTTCGACCTGGCAAGCATGAGTCGCCAGTCTGAACCTCAGCTGTTTTACGATTTGCTTTACGTCGCACCAACACAGATAGGTCTTATGGGGACGATGGGAAGGCAAGGGCTAAGAGTGGATAGGAAGCGGCCACGGCCTTAATTAAGTTACAGCCTGGTGTGAACATGAGAAACCATGGAAGACCATCATCAGGGCTGTTGACAGTGGGGTTCGAATCCATTATCTTCCGAATACTGGTATCAGTTGCACTTAAGCGATTGCAGCTATCGAACTCGGTACAGTTAGCATTTCAACACCATATCTTCTTATGTAAAAGTTCTGCTTTCATCTTAATGGTTATGTGAACAGTCATACCTCTCGCTATTCGTGTGCAGAAAATCCTAATGGTGTTTATGAAGTCCCTCATTATGATGGAAAGATTTGTGTTTTGTGTGTTGTTAGTGCAAGATGTATAGGTGGCCCATTTTTTTTTTTAATTTTTTTTTTTTTCGGAGACGACAGTAAATGCAGAGAGGTACCAAGCGGACGCCATTCTTCCATCACCTAACGGATGAACAATAATGCGTGGGTGGTTTCAGCAATATTCATCCCCTGCTCATACAGCACAACATTCTCTTCTTACAATCTCGGAAGTGTTTGCAGACAGAGTGATCAGTGCTGATATATTTCTCCCTCATTCTCCAGATCTAACAGTGTGTGATGTTTACTTGTGGGGTAAACTGAAAGAAAAAGTGTATCGAACAAATACTCACACATTGGAGGAACTGAAAGAAAACATTACGAATGAAATCAGAAACATTAAATTGGCAGAACTCACACGCGTCAGCCAGAATGTGGTTACCAGATACAGTGCCTGTATAACCCAGGAAGGACGACACTTCTAGCATCTTTTATAAGGTAAGATTGTATGCAGGGCGGCCGCACGCGACATAAGCTCGGCTGAGGCAGCTGCCGTAGCGCAGAGTACAAACCCCGTGCGGTGGCTCCACATAATACCGCCCCCTAGACATCAAGCATATGCTGGAGTCCGACCAGATTGCCCCCAAATTCGTTCCAGACAATCGTCAGGAACAAGTTGTATGCCACACTCATCGGTGAAAAGATCGTTCAGCACAATGTTGGGCTCATCTCTACCGTGCCCCGTGATGACTCGGTTTGAGAGCTGGGCCTCGACGTGCGCGTCGAGAGTGAAGTTAAAACCTGTTCCTCACGGTTCTAGTTGAAACTCGGCGAATTATACCTGGCCTAAGATTATTATTCAGCATGGTGCCATTGCATTCAGGATTCCTCCGATCTGAAATTCGAAATTAACGGTCATAAACTAGAGTCGAAACCCTTGAATGACCTGTGCGAGGCAAGTCATCAACAGTTCGTGTCTCGTTGTACCGCTTCTATATTTGAACAACATTACTTTAATTAAAACCCACACGTCAAGTAACTGTCCTTGTTGGCCCTTCTTCTTGGCTTAATGTGATTATGTGTGCATGTTTCTTATGCTTCCACACTAGTGTTACAACTTCAACTTAAGCACTGTCTCCTATCTGAGCGTGGCGTTCTGCCTCTGGGGTACGTGCAGTTGTATGCTTGCAAACATCTTAAGGACCGTCCTCCTGGTCTGTATAGGACAGGCCAAGATAGCAATACAGTTGAATGACATACAATCTTTCATTATGTGTGTACAGACTACAGTATATAAAGCTGCTTGAGAACTTGAAAAGATTACTTGAATTTTTCTAACGCTTCTTCTGACAAATAACTCATTCCCCCTCTAATTACTTATGGGCGTCCCCTAGCGAGACTTACGTTATTTCTTTATCATTCCCGAGAGGCCTACCATAAAAGTATGTTCTTTTCAAAAATCGGTATCCCTTTTTGTTATTGCTAGAGTGGTTTTCACTTTCGGTTCTTTCATGACCTTTCACTCTTTAAATCTACGCTCACACCCCTCAGGTCGGCCTTTTCTTTCGCTATTGAACGTGGTGAGCTCTCCATTAAATCGGTCGATCTAACAAGTAAGTAAGCAACCTACGGAATAAATAAGAGAAATGAAGGCAAATGAACAAACAAGCAAAGAAATACGTAGCAAGACAACAAAGGAAGAAATGATTGAGCAAAGAAACAAACATGCAAGGAAATAAGGAACAAGAAAGTATAGAAAGAGATAATCGAGCGAGGAAAATAAAGCAAAGAAAGAATCGAGCAAATCAGAAACAAACAAACAAATAAAGGAATAAACAAATAAAGTACGGAGCCAGAAATAATGGGAGAAATAAGTTATCAAAAACGAAAGAAAGAAAGAAAGAAACAAAGAAAGAAACAAAAAATCAAACAAGTATACAAAAAAGAGGATTAAAAAAGGAAATAAAGAAGAAAGAAGTAAAGAAAGAAAGAACAAAACAGAAAAGTATGTGACCAATCAATCAAACAAATTAAAAACAAACAAACAAAAAACAAACGAACAAACAAATGGGCAAGCAAATGAACCAGGAAATGAATGGAAATTCAAAAGTAGTAAATGAAGGAACAAGTAAGCAACCCACGAGTAAACAAAGAAATATTGAGGAGTTCGGAAGAATTACGTGAGAGGACAAGCAAGAAGGTAGCCTTAAATGCATATTCATGTTTTCAATTTCCATTTTCAATTATAAGTTAATGGGCGTATTTATGTCGAGTGCCTTTTTTGATGGCAGCACTGGAGGCTGTAACAATTCCTGTATTCCAATAGCATTGTCTTCAAATGAGCCATTTCGCTAACTCGGTAGAGTGCCCTTTCTTCAAACAGCCCTCAGCCTTCTCTGAATTGCGCCAGTTATTTCCAGTTTCCATATCTCTCATAAAGGGCAACCAGTTATCTCGATTCCATAATACTCCCATAAACTAACTTACCTATCTGAAAACAGAGAGCGAAATGAAATTTTTAAATAAGCAATAGACAACGTCGAATCAGTAAGTCAAAACTTGAAAGATAAATCAATTATATTCCAGGGTCATAGTTTTGCCTATTTTCGAGTGAATTCTAAATGTCTTAAGGGAAGTGAGAAAGCAATTTTGTTAAAAAATTTACTTTTTCCAAATTTTATCTCATAAAATTATTTGGACTACGTTGAATGAAGTGGTGCATAATTTATTATGACACGCTACCCGTAAATTTTTTAAAAAAATATTTTAGAATCTGAATGCGCAATGGAGACATTTTACAACTTAGGCCATGCTTCTCTTTGAAGTTACCTATTTCTGTAACCCTTTGATCTAGAAGGCTGTGATTTTCACTAATCTGTTCCAGAAGTTTCCGCACTGGCATAACAAACACTCAGATAATGCTGACTATGGACCAGGCTGTTTATTGGTTTTTGACATGGTTCAATGTAGGAGTGAACATTGTGTCTTAGCTTGAACTCAGTTTCTGAAAATTGTCTATTTTTCACATGTCTGACCCATTATCTCATGAAGTATGCAAGCTAAGGAGATCATTATTTTCGGAGAGTTATTTTATGCCTTAATGCAGCTACTGAACTAGTGCGGTAAAAATTTCAAAACTTTAACCTTAATAGTTCCTGGAATATTGGGATATACTTTATGCTAAATTAACATTGTAAAGATAAGGCTTTTCTAATCCCATTAAACCATGAACAAATGCATATTTCAAACATTCTAAGCCATACAAATCTGTCGATAAGTGACCACAAAGTACTTGTTCTTTAAAGAGAAATTTGAGAGGTCATTACTTCTGTTACAAGTCCAATCATCAATTATTAATGCTTTGTTTTTTAATAATCTGGTGCTAAAACATTTTCATAAGCTCCAATGTCTTCATCAATTATTAATGCTTTGTTTTTTAATAATCTGGTGCTAAAACATTTTCATAAGCTCCAGGTATTCTTGAGTACGAAACATGCCTCGAGACACGTGTTGTTTCAGTACATTTCGTAGTGTTTATGATTACTAGGGTTGGAGTGTTCGGGACCTAAAACTTGTTCAAATATTTTCATAGCCTTAGCGCGGCCACTGCGGTCGGTAATAATAATAATAATAATAATAATAATAATAATAATAATTTCGTGTGCCTATTTCTAGCCGAGTGTAGCCCTTGTAAGGCAGACCCTCTGATGAGGGTGGGTGACATCTGCCATGTGTAGGTAACTGCGTGTAATTGTGGTGGAGGATAGTGTTATGTGTGGTGTGTGAGTTGCAGGGAGGTTGGGGACAACAAAAGTCCGACTCCATGGCTATATGGTTATATGGTCTTTGGTCAGAGGGGTCCCGGGTTCGATTCCCGGTGGGGTCGGGAATTTTAACCATCCTTGGTTAATTTCGCCGGCTCGAGGGCTGGGTGTATGTGTCGTCTTCATCATCATTTTATCCTCATCACGACGCGCAGGTCGCCTACGGGAGTCAAATCCAAAGACCTGCACCTGGCGAGTCGAACATATCCTCGGACACTCCCGGTACTAAAAGCCATACGTCATTTCATTTCATTTCATTTCATTTCATTTGGGGACAACACAAACACCCGGCCCGCGGGCCATTGGAGTTAACCAATGAAAGTTAAAATCCTCGGCCCGGCCGGGAATCGAACCCTGGACCGTCTGAACCGAAGGACGACGACTATTCAGCCAACTAGTTGGAAATAATAATAATAATAATAATAATAATAATAATAATAATAATAATAATAATAATAATAATAACAATATAATATAATATATTACTATTATTATTATTATTATCCTCAGCTAGTCTGTGCAGGCATTTCCTGTGTGTCATTTCAGAAATTCAGTATTATTCTAGCAGGTGGTGGAGGAACGTTACCTTCTTGGGCGTCTATGGATGAGTTTCAATTAATATGGTCGGGTAAACATCAACCAAAAATCTTTTACATGCCGACACTGTACGACACGGAGTGTAGAATGGACTCTTTTTTCCGGGGATGAGCGCGCGATCTTTGGTTCCGAGGCCGGTACTCGACTACTGATCCACAGAGAGAAGCATTGAGAATGTTCAAAATATAAAATTGAAGTAATAAGACGGTATTGCAAATTTCGTGGTATACGTTACGATTCAATGTTTCTATAGAACAGGAGGTAAAGGCCATCAAAGAGTAATTCTGAAAAGCACACAAACTCCAATGAGCGGAAATCATAACCCTGCGATTTTCCGATGGTATTGTTATTTTTATTTATGGTTCATGGTGTGGGTTACTGTAGTCACGTCCAAATTCGTGAACCATGGGCAACGGCTGAGTGGTCCTGAGAGTCGGGATACCAGTTGCTGTGGAATGGGAGTGGGCATCTCGGACATATTCTGAGTCATGACCTTCCTTGTGCTTAGGCGGCTAGGACTATACAATCCACCGGTGGTCCATAACCCTTTAGAGGAGAGATCCTCACTTCGTCTATGTGTAACTAGGGTAGCATCCAGCTTCATGAATTTTCCGAGCTCAGAACATTTTAAGCAAGCCTCGGACCTATGGGAGTAACGAAGTCCCACTCCCATTTGACAAGCGAGGGACTCGTTGGAAACAACTTGAGTAGTATAATGGGAGAGTTCGGGCGCCACCTCCACCTCCGGCTCCCAGGGGCCTCCTCCACCTCCACCAACCGGCAGGCCTTCACAGGGGCCCGCTCCACCACCACCACCACCACCCGGGAGGCCTTCCCAGGGGCCCGCTCCACCTCCCGCGGGAAATTTGAATTGGTAAACAAATCCACGTGCTCTTTTCGACAGCCACGTGCTTTTTGACAGACAACAACGCATCGCTAACCTCAGTACTGCCATCTTGACGGGCCTAAACATGAGTGGTACCAACTAAACCTAACTAGCGCGAGATTTGAATCGGTAAACAAATCCACGTGCTTTTTGACAGCCACGTGCTTTTTGACAGAAAACAACGTATCGCAAACCTCAGTGCTGCCATCTTGACGGGCCTAAACCTTAGTGCTACCAACTTAATCTTACTAGCGCGAAATTTGAATCGGTAAACAAATGCACGTGCTTTTTTGACAGCTGTCATCCGCCATCTTTAATCAAGAGAGCACCGTGCTGCCCTCTTTAGCTACATATCTTTGAAATGTGGTGGCGGATAATTTGAAAAATGCTATTTGATAACAGCCATCTTTAATCGACAGAGCACCATGCTGCACTCTGGTGGCAGGCAATTCCACGTGACAGCAGCCATATTTAATCAAGAGAGCACAGTGCTGCAATCTTTAGTTGAAATGTGGTGGCGGCAATTTGAAAACGTCTACATGCTCTTGTTTGGAAACAAAGCCACGTGCTTTTTTGACAGCTTTCATCCGCCATCTTTAATCAAGGGAGCACCGTGCTGCACTCTTTAGCTAGATACCTTTGAAATGTGGTGGCGGCAAATTATATGTCCTCTTGTTTGGAAACATACCTACGTGCTTTTTTGACAGCTGTCATCCGTCATCTTTAATCAACACAGCACCCTGCTGCTATCATGCAGGCAATTTCGTCAGCTGTCATCCGCCATCTTTAATCCACAGAGCACCGCGCTGCCCTCTTTATGGCTACTACCTTAGGCATGTAGTAGGGGGCAATTTGAAAAGTTGTGTTAGCTATCATCCGCCATCTTTAATCAAGAGAGCACTGTGCTGCCATCTTTAGCTAGATACCTTTGAAATATGGTGACGGATAATTTAAAAAGAAAAATTCCACAGCAGCCATCTCCCGATGCTAATTGCACAAGATGGTGGCTATACATGACTCCTTAAGGGTGCCCACGCAAGATGGCCGCTATACATAGGTTCTTATCAGACACCTTGGGATGCTTGCGCAAGATGGCAGTTATACATGGCTCCTTATGAGACGCCCAAGGGATGCTTGCGCAGGATGGGGCTGCTCTTATGAGACGGCTTAAGGGTCCTAGCACAAGATGGCTTGAGACGCCCTAAGGATGCTTGCGCAAGATGGCGGACACAAGATGGTGACTATACACGACTCCTTATGAGACGCCTTAAGGGTGCTTGCGCAAGATGGCTGCTGCTCATATGAAGAAAGCTAGCTTAGAAGCTAAAGTGTCGTGCTAGTTCGATTCATTAAATTTGGGGCTTAAATGCAAAGTGTTAAATATCTCGAAAACGGTGCATCGTACAGCAAAACGGACAAAATTTTTCTGCCTAATACCCGGGTTCGCAGTATGAGGAACATGATAGCATAAGAGAAACATAGTCTAATGATGGGATCAACGGTTCGGTTCCTACTTAGGCCCTTTGGCATTTGCTCTGTTTTAGCTTGTATTGAAGCAAGTCTTCGTAACATGATCAGATCTAGCTATGGTAGAGAGTATATCGTGCTATGCTGGTTCGATTAATTAAATTTGGGGCTTAAATGCAAAATGTTAAATATCTTAAAAACGGTGCATCGTAGAGCAAAACGGACAAAACTTTTCAGCCTCATATGTAAGTTCGCAGTATGAGGAACATGATAGCATAAGAAAAACATAGTCTAACGATTAGATCAACGGTTCGGTTCCTACTTAGGCCCTTTGGCATTTTGCTCTGTTTTAGCTTGTATTGAAGCAAGACTTCGTAACATGATCAGGTCTAGCTATGGTAGAGAGTATAACGTGCCGTGCTGGTTCGATTAATTAAATTTGGGGCTGAAATGCAAAATATTAAATATCTTCAAAACGGTACGTTGTAGAGCAAAACGGACAAAATGTTTCTGCCTAATACCCAGGTTCGCAGTATCAGGAATATGATAGCATAGGAAAAACACAGTCTAACGATGAGATCAACGGTTCGGTTCCTACTTAGGTCCTTTGGCATTTGCTCTGTTTTAGCTTGTATCGAAGCAAGTTTTTGTAACATGATCAGGTCTAGCTATGGTAGAGAGTATAACGTGTTATGCTGGTTCGATTCATTAAATTTGGGGCTTAAATGCAAAATGTTAAATATCTTGAAAACGGTGCATCGTAGAGCAAAACGGACAAAATTTTTCAGCCTAATACCTAGGTTCGCAGTATCAGGAACATGATAGCATAAGAAAAACCTAGTCTAATGATGAGATCAACGGTTCGATTCCTACTTAAGCCCTTTGGCATTGACAGCTATCTAATTCTACAAGATGGCAGCTATACATAGCTTCTTATGAGACAGCTTAAGGGTGCTTACACAAGATGGCTTGAGACACCGTAGGGATGCTTACGCAAGATGGCGGACGCACAATGGTGGCTATACATAGCTCCTTATCAGACAGCCTAGGGGTGCTCGCACAAGATGGCGGGTACTCTTATGAAGAAAGCTAGCTTAGAGGCTACTGCGCAAGATGACAGCTACTGTTATGCATGCGGTGGAGGGCAATTTGTGACAGCTCTCATCTTTAATCAACAGAGCACCGTGCCGCTATTTTTACAGCACTAAATCTCATACTTTTAAAATGTGGTGGGGATAATTAAAAAATTCTTCATGCTTTCTTAACAGCTAACAGGGGTCATCTTTAAACAATAGCGGTTATACATAAGCTGTTAAGACCTCTACCTATGTCAAGGCATCGCTCTATCGAACAAGTTTAAACCTGCATTGCGAAGGCAAGAGTGTGCAGCGATAACATCATTGTGCATGTTTAGACTTGCGAAACATAACAAGACTAGAATCGATATCGCCAACCTCAACATGTGATCAGAACATTCATTGATGTGTTCAGAACACTACGTAAGTGATTAAGACTAGAATCGAACGCTGTACTCGATGCAACATGTGTTTATAAAATGCTAGGGGGTGCCTTTGTTCTAAGAAGATGAGATTGAAACATAACAAGACTGTAATCGATGTTGATAACTTCAACATGTGAGCAGAACATTGTTTGATGTGTTCAGAGCAAAAGTACAATTTCAACCCTTTGCTTACTGTAGAAAATAAAAAACACGCTGTGCACATATCGCGTAGCTAACTCGCTTAGTAAACGATATTGCAAAAGTACAACTTCAATGCTTTGCCTAGTGTAAAAATCGAAAACACCTTGTGCACATATTGCGTAGCTAACTCGCTCAGTAAACGATATAGCAAAAGTACAACTTCAATGATTCGCCTAGTGTAAACAATCAGAAACACACTGTGCACATACTGCGTAGCCAACTCACTCGGTAAACGATATAGCAAAAGCACAACTTATGATATTCGTCTTGTGCGAAAATAAAAAACTACAGAAAAAACTATACTGCATAGCCAACTCGCTCGGTAAACGATAATCTAATTTAGTCACAATAGAAACAGTACAGTGTTTAATTCTAGTCTTGTTATGTTTCGCAAGTCTAAACATGCACAATGATGTTATCGCTGCACACTCTTGCCTTCGTGATGCAGGTGTAAACTTGTTCGATAAAGCTATGCCTTGACATAGGAGGCGGAGGAGGAGGTGGAGGAGAATGATGAGGGCTTAACAGCCTATGTATAGTCGCCATTGTTTAAAGATGACTGCTGTTAAAATAATTTTTCAAATTTTTGCCACCACATTTCAAAGGTATGAGGTTTAGTGCTGTTAAGATACCTCCTCGATGCTCTGTTGATTAAAGATGAGAGCTGTAAAAAAATAGCACGTGGAATTTTACAAACGAGAGCACGTAGAATTTCAAATTGCACTCCACCGCATGCATAACAGCAGCCGCAATCTTGCACAGTAGCCTCTAAGCTAGCTTTCTTCATAAGAGTAGCCGCCATCTTGTGCGAGCACCCCTAGGCTGTCTCACAAGGAGCTGTGTATAGTCCCCGTCTTGTCGCTGCTATCTTGCGCAAGCACCCCTAGAGCGTCTCATAAGAGCAGCAGCCATCTTGTACAAACGCTCTTAAGCCGTCTCATAAGGAGCTATGTACAGCCGCCATCTTATGTCGTCATCTTGCGCAAACATCTCTAGGGCGCCTCAAGCCATCTTGTGCGAGCACCCTTAAGCTGTCTCATAAGAGCAGCCGCCATCTTGTAGAAATAGATAGCCGTTAATGCCAAAGGGCCTAAGTAGGAACCGAACCGTTGATCTCATCATTAAACTATGTTTTTCTTACGCTATCATATTCCTGATACTGCGAACCTGGGTATTAGGCAGAAACATTTTGTCCGTTTTGCTCTACGACGTACCGTTTTGAAGATATTAAACATTTTGCATTTAAGCCCCAAATTTAATGAATCGAACCAGCATAGCACGTTATACTCTCTACCATAGCTAGACCTGATCATGTTACGAAGACTTGCTTCAATACAAGCTAAAACAGAGCAAATGCCAAAGGGCCTAAGTAGGAACCGAACCGTTGATCTCATCGTTAGACTATGTTTTTTTATGCTATCATGTTCCTCATACTGCGAACTTACGTATGAGGCTGAGAAGTTTTGTCCGTTTTGTTCTACGATGCAGCGTTTTCGAGATATTTAACATTTTGCATTTAAGCCCCAAATTTAATGAAGCGAACCAGCACGGAACGTTATACTCTCTACCATAGCTAGATCTGATCATGTTACAAAAACTTGCTTCAATACAAGCTAAAACAGTGCAAATGCCAAAGGGCCTAAGTAGGAGCCGAACCGTTAATCTCATCGTTAGACTACATTTTTCTTATGCTATCATGTTGCTCATACTGCGAACTTCCCTATGAGGCGGAAAAATTTTGTCCATTTTGCTCTACTATGCACCGTTTTCGAGATATTTAACATTTTGCATTTAAGCCCCAAATTTAATGAATCGAACTAGCACGACACGTTGGCCTCTAAGCTAGCTTTCTTGATAAGAGCAGCAGCCACTTTGCGCAAGCACACTTAAGGCGTCTCATAAGGAGTCGTGTATAGCCGCCATCTTGTGTCCGCCATCTTGGGCAAGCATCCTTAGGGCGTCTCAAACCATCTTGTGCAAGGACCTTAAGCCGTCTCATAAGAGCAGTCGCCATCTTGAGCATAAGGAGCTATGTACAGCCGCCATCTTGTGCAAGCATCCCAAGGGCGTCTGATAAGTACCTATGTTTAGCAGCCATCTTGCGTAAGCATCCTTAAGGAGTCATGTATAGCCACCATCTTGTGCAATTAGCGTCGGGAGATGGTTGCTGTTGATTTTTTTAAATTTTCCACCACCATATTTCAAAGGCAGTAGCTAAAGAGTGCAGCACTGAAGTTTGCGATGCAAGATGGCGGATGACAGCTGTGACGTAGAAATTGTCTACTATTACGATAAGGATAGCAGCACGGTGCTCTGTTGATTAAAGATGGCTGCTGTCAAAAAGAATTTTTCAAATTTTCCGCCACCACATTTCAACTATAGAGGGCAGCACGGTGCTCTGTTGATTAAAGATGGCGGATGACAAAAAGCACGTGGGTTTGTTTCCAAACAAGAGCGAGTAGAATTTTTTAGATTGCCGCTACCACATTACAACTAAAGAGTGCAGCACTATGCTCTCTTGATTAAAGATGGCGGATGACAGCTGTCAAAAAGCACGTGAGTTTGTAAAGGACTTCCAATTTGCCGGCACCACATTTCAACTAGAGAGTGCAGCATGGTGCTCTCTTGATTAAAGATGGCGGATGACAGCTGTCAAAAAAGCACGAGGATTTGTTTACCGATTCAAATCTCGCGCTAGTAAGGTTAAATTGGTAGCACTAAGGTTTAGGCCCGTCAAGATGGCAGCACTGAGGTTTACGATACGTTGTTGTCTGTCAAAAAGTACGTGGCTGTCAAAAAGCTCGTGGGTTTGTTTACCGATTCAAATCTCGCGCTAGTTAGGTTAAGTTTTTACCACTAAGTTTTAGGCCCGTCAAGATGGCAGTACTGAGGTTTGCGATACGTTGTTGTCTGTCAAAAAGCACATGGCTGTCAAAAAAGCACGTGGCTTTGTTTACTAATTCAAATCTCGCGCTAGTGAGGTTAAGTTGGCAGCACTGAGGTTTAGGCCCATCAAGATGGCAGTCGTGAGGTTAGCGATGCGTTGTTGTCGATGATAGCTGTCAAAAAGCACGTGGCTTTGTTTACAAATTCAAATCTCGCGCCAAATTCAAATCTCCCGCTAAAATTTAAATTTCCCGCGGGAGGAAGAGGCCTCTCCCGAGAGCTCGAGGAGGAGGTGGCGCCCGAACCATCCAATTATACTACTAACTTGCCGAACGAAATGGAATTCGATGGTGAGGTATCAATATTAATGGGTTTATGGAAGTGTACCGGGCGGTACACCTCCACGCCGCTAATTTAACATGTGCGCCAGTTGAAACTCCTCTGCTGGAGGAAGTCTGAACTTTATTTGACGGTATTAATTTTCAAGTTTCTCAGAAGATGTCACTACCTGGAAATTTTGGAGTTTTTGAACTGTGTCATTTTTGATGTGTTTTTGTTTTGCTTGAAATAAGAAGTGTGAACCTTCTCTTCTAGAGGACACTACTGCAGATCTACAATAGTGCACCCTAGTGCGGAGTGAAAGAACTATTTTTTTGGAGAAATTTTTATTTCAAAAGTTTGTTTCTTGTTAAATTTCTTTCTGTTATTGTTTAAGTTCGTTGTATACCCCTCTCTTTCCCCTTGTTTTGTATTTAGCCAATCCCGAATTTCTTTTATTAATTTCTGACCAATCGGATGTATCTTCCCCCAACTTGAATATGTTGCTGTATCCTACCCAATAAAGAGTTTGTGGGAGGGTGTTCTCATTCCCCTAACGCCTCGAACCTTCCGTGAGGGTATTTAAACTGCTGATTTTTGGGTCTCCTGGCCACTTCTGTTCCATCTTTCGGTGTGTAAAGTACATAGCTGGGGGCGGGAAGCGCCTCTTTCTCCGGCAGCGGTCAACAACAAGGTAATGGCCAATTAATAACTTCCTTCTTTGCTAGCGCAGCAGTTTAACTCTCGGGGCGGGTCCGAAGTTTTTCCATTATGTAACCTTCCTTAAAAATGTAAAGAAACTTGTATCTACTCTATCTTTTAAACTACATATTGGGATAGAGAGTGCTTAACCCTCTCGAGCTCCCACTCATATTGTTTTGAGGTGAACTTATTTTCTCAACCTATTCTTCGTTAACATTATGTAAATTTGTTTCTTTTCTAAAGTCACCTTCGTAGTATGGGATTAGCCCTTGCATCAGTGGCCTAGAGCCAAATTAGGTTTTGAAACAAATACATTAGGAGTGCAGATCGCCTCCTCTCAAATTGTTTCTTTAGAGGTCATTGTAATTACCCTTTTTCATTTTATTGACCTCAGTAGGTTGGGTATGTTACCCCTGTGTCTATGTCCTGAGAGGACAACTTGAAGGTGGAGTTTGGTGTGGCCTTTGAGAGGCTTAAAGTTGAGAGCGAGTGGCTCTTTTTCAAAACTTGAGTGTTGTATGCCTCGTGGAGGCTTTTCAGTGTAATTTGGAGCAAGTGCTCCTGAACATGAATGGGGTTTTCTACCCCTCTGGTAAAACTTATTTTGAAGTAAGGTTGGGCTGATTGCCCACGAATTGTGAAGTAAGGGCGCTGAGCCCAAATCCAGTAAATATTGTACCTACATTTGTTGACTTGCTACTCTGTACCTGCAATGCTTGTTATTTCTTCATTTTAAAAGGAAAATATAACCTTGTTAAATTTTACATTAACTTTGATTCCGTAGTTTGAGACCCGTTCACGCCCGCACCTTCTTTCACCTCTACCTACCGCTAAAACACGGTAACAAGTGGTAGCAGAGCGTGATTGACTGGGTCTCAATTTAACCCCTTTTGACGGCTAAGCATTGTTTTGTTCCCAACTCTAACAATTTTCTCAGTTGCTGGAATTTTTTGATTTTTTCAAAATTGTTCTGTCATCATGCCCGGCCCTCGCGATGTTCTCCATCTTAACTATTTGCGCAAGGAGGAGTTGATCTATGAATTGACTATTAGAAATGTGCAATCTGGAGGCACGGTTGCGGTAGACACAAACAAGCTTAGAGAGTCCCTTGATTTGCCTATTTCCATCCCCAATTTGGGAGAGAAAGAAATTGACGACTCTCTTTCCACGATCACTGAGAATACTACTGGGCTAGCTTCTGTAGTTAGTTTTTTTGATGAAAATGATCCTTCTCCTAATCAAATTAAGCGTGTGCAAGCCAGGCTATATCACTTTTCAAATAGAGTTAACGATCTGTTGTCTCTGAAATTGAATGACGTTCAGAGGAAGGAGGCTAGTACGTTGCTTGAAAGTATTTCTGAATTATCTAGCAAGGTCACTCAATTGTTAACTGGGGAAGTTCCTCCCAAAATTGATCAACCCACCACAATGAATGTAGGTAGCGAGGAAGTGCCTCCTAAGGGAGAAGCCAATAGTATAACCGTTGCTGCTCAAACTATCTCTGCCCCATTAGACAACGAGTCTGAACGCCGTGCATCGTTGAATAATATACGTTCCGAATTAACTTCCTTGCCACTGAAACCTTTACCTACTATGTCACCCGGGTTTAGCAGCTTGCCTCATCCATTGGCAATGTTGCTCAGAGGTATCTCTAAGTTCTCCGTTAATACCACCAGTGACGTAATTTCATTTTTAAGATTTCTAGTTGAATTTCAGGATCATGCCCTTGTGTTTTCTCTTTCTCCATGTCAAATTTTGCAAATTATCTATCCTTATGCAATTGGTATTCTCTCTGACAAAATAGTAAGAGCCATTGCCGAACAGTCATCTATTAGATTTTCATGCACACTTGCTTGCAAATTTTATTCCCGCCCGCGCGAGGTCATCTCTGATTCAGAAGTACTATTATCGAGTACAGAGATTGGATGAAAATCTGGCTGATTTCATACAAGACATTAAGTTTTATACTAGGGTTTTTGCTCTTCACTTCCCTGAGGATCAAATTGTACAAGCTATTGTGGAAGGCATTTCACCATCCTATAGGTCATATTTGTGTTTCGCGGCGTGTCCGCAAACCTTCTCTGAACTTGAAGCCTTGGCCGTCTCAGCGGAAGGAGTTAGATACGCCGATTCCTTGCGTGTCGCGAAAGAACCCCCGCCTTCTTTTGGTAATCCTCGGCCTCCTCCTCGCCGACCAGTCACACCTCGTAAATGCTATGCTTGCGGGTCGCCCGACCATCTTCGGAACAAGTGCCCATTGCTCAAGTCTAGTGGGACAAGGAATGGGGCTGGTTCATCACAAGGCTGCTTTAAATGTGGGGCTTTCTCACATATCGCCAAAAATTGCCCAAATTCAAATAGCACCCCCTCCTGCTCAACTTCTGGTGCAACTTCCAACAACAATCAAAAGTGACTAGTAGCTTCGGCTGAGTCAACTAATCCATCTTCCCGAGACTCAGCCCCGGGTAAACAGGTTGTAAATTCAGGGAATGTTCTATCTTCAAATTCATCTTTCGAATGCCCCAAAGAGTGTCTTAGGATTGCGGCGGGTTCCCCCGCGCCTGTTCCTTTTCTTAAGATTGAGTTAAATAATGAACCTGTAACAGCTCTCTTAGATTCAGGCAGTGTTTGTTCGATTATTTCGGCTGAATGGTATTCTAAATTGAAATCTATTTGTAAATTACCTGACTATGTCTCATCTCCTGTTCAATATGTTTCGGCTAATTCATCCCCATTAGAAATTCTAGGTTCCTTACAGGTTAAAATTCGTATTTGTAAATTCACATGGAAAATTAAATTGTTTGTGGCCAAGCACTTGTCTTGCCCCATTATATTGGGAGCTGACTTCATTTCCTACACTGGTCTTGTGCTCGATCTCCAGAGCAGGTCGTGCTCTTTCAAATTTGCGTTTAATTGTAAAATCCCATTATTGAAATGTAATTCTGTATCATGTTCATCTATTTCGCCTACCCAGGATGAGATGTTGTTAGACCTTAGACATCTACCTGAGGAGCAGGCTAATAGTATTCGTAAATTATGTCAGTCATTTCCAGAGGTGTTCTCCGATACTCTTGGTGTTACTGACCTTATTGAATACAAAATTGAGGTCACGGATTCGATTCCTGTCCGTTTTCCACCTTATAGGCTATCTCCACCTAAAATGAAGGCTCTGAAAGAAATCATCGATCAGATGTTGAAGGACGGTATTATTAGGCCCTATAAGTCGGCGTATTCGTCACCTATTTTTCTAGTCCCGAAACCCCAAGGAGGCTTCAGGCCTGTCATTGATTATAGGGCTCTCAATCGGAAGGTGGTGTTACAATCTGTGCCCCTTCCTGACCTTCATTCTTGTTTTTCATGGTTTCGTAAGGCCAAGTTCTTTACTATCTTGGACTTGAATCAGGCCTATAATCAAATTCCCCTTGCCGAAGAGTCTAAACATCTTACAGCGTTTGCCACGGACTGGAATTTATACGAATACAACCGCGTGCCGTTCGGGCTCCCCACGGGAGCAGCTGTACTCACTAGGCTACTAGATAGGGTCTTCTCCGACATCAAATTTGAGTACTTATATCACTACTTGGATGATGTCGTCGTATTTTCAGAGACTTTTGAAGAACATCTAGGTCATCTGCGAGAAGTTCTCGATCGCCTTCGTAAGGCTGGGTTAACTGTCAAGTTGTCCAAGGTTGCCTTTGCTAAGCCCTCTATGTCATTCCTAGGGCATATTGTGTCACCTGATGGTGTTGCCGTCGATCATTCTAGAACACAGGCCATCCGTGATTTTAAACCTCCCAAGGACGTTAAAGGTATCGCCAGGTTCATTGGTATGGTGAATTTCTTCAGGAAGTTTATTCCTAACTTCGCTAATAGAGCGGCGCCCTTAAACCTTCTTCGTAGGAAAGGCATCAAATTCGAGTGGGGACCTTCTCAACAAGCCGCTTTTGAAGATCTTAAATTAGCTCTCTGTAATGCCCCTGTACTTGCTATGCCTGATTTCTCGAAGAAATTCATCGTCCAAACCGACGCGTCGTCGTCAGCAGTAGCTGCAGTCCTTCTTCAAGAGACTGAACTAGGGAGGCGACCCATCGCCTATGCATCTAGGACCTTGTCGGCTCAAGAAGCCAAGTATTCCATCTATAAGCTCGAAGGTTTGGCAGTCTTATTCGCCTTAGAAAAGTTCCGTCTCTATCTGGAACACGTCAAATTCGACCTGGAGACAGATAATCTATCCTTAAGCTGGGTCTTAGGTAGGCCGCGTCGTACTGGTCGTATAGCCCGTTGGGCCATCCGTATTTCTGCCTTCCAATTCGATGTCCGGCATACCCGAGGCACCGAAAATGTTGTTGCTGATGGACTTAGCCGAATGTTTTCCAACGACGTTGAGAACCATGAACCGGTCGATAGTTCATCTCCTCCCGAGTCCATGCTATCTGATGTTAATGCCATCTTAACAGATGCTCCCATGCTCTTTAGGGATATCGAGAAATACCAACGTGAAGATCCGACGCTGGCTCCGATAATGGAAACCCTTTCTTCTGGGGAACATGTTGTCCCTTATGTTCTGAGGAATGGTGTTCTATGTTGCCCATCGAGGCATGATAAGATGATGAAAGTTGTCGTTCCAGCTGTTCTTGTACCTATGATCTTCAAGTATTATCATGAGACCCCATTAGGAGGGCATCTTGGTATCTTTAAAACTCGTGAAAAGATTCGTGAAATGTTCATCTGGAAGGGTATGGACGGTGAAATCCGTGAACTAGTAAAAGCTTGTAAATCTTGTTTGCTCAGTAAACCAACCATGTCCACCAAGGTAGGCCTTTTGTCTTCGCATCAAGCGTTGCGCCCCATGGAACGCCTGTATATTGATTATGTAGGACCCTTCCCCCAGTCAAAGGGAAATGCCAATAAGTTCATCTTTGTATGCGTAGATGGTTTCACAAGATTTTCCTGGTTATTTCCGACCAAGCTGGCTACCGCTCAGTCCACCATTACTTGCTTGAATTCTATTTTTGCCTCTTTTGGTCCGTGCCAATATATTGTGTCCGATAATGCTAAGGCGTTCACATCAAATCTTTTTCGTAAATTTTGTTTTGACTTGTCCATCTCTCATGTAACTACTTCAGCTTATTACCCTCAACCATCTCTGGCTGAACGGGTTAACCGTAATCTCAGGTCCGCGCTTATTGCCTATCATCATGAAGATCATTCCAGGTGGGACACGTCCCTGCATTGGTTAGCTTTTGCTTTGAATTCGGCGGTTCATGAATCACATAAATTTACTCCAGCCTCTTTGATGTTCAAGTTTGTTCCCAACACGCCGCTCTCTAACCTCTGGTCTCTGAGTGACATTCTACCCGAGACAATAGATCCGGACAACATTAAAGATCTTTGGAAGAAGGCTAAAGCCAATCTTAAAGTGTCTCATGAAAAGGTTAGGGAAAGGTATGATCGTGGACGGAGACCCACCCCTTTGAAGGTAGGTGACCAAGTTATGGTCAAGAACTTTGTTCCCGCGGGCAAGCTTGCCCCCAGATTTCATGGGCCTTGTATCATTCTCGATTTTCTTACGCCGGTTACATTGTTATTAAGTAATCCAGCCACCGAGAGGATATTTAGGGTTCACCTGTCACAGGTGAAACCGGTGTAATTTCTGTGTTAACTTGCTTCATATTATTTTGAAAGGAATTTGAAGGTTATATATTTTTTTTGAGTTTCACTTTTAAGGCATTCTGCCCCTTCTATAATATTTTGTTTCATATGTAAGTTTTTTGTAAACCTTCCCCGCACCGTTAAACTGCCATTCTGTCCTTACCACGGCCATTACCACGCTCCCGTCTCCCGCTATACACACTGTGGCTTGCTTATATTAAATGCCATGGATATCTGCACGCCGCTGGCCCCTCAACCTCTCCACCAAGCCTGTGCCCTCAAAAAATGATGATGGTCCAACAATTCTGCCGCCTAGTTTTAATGTTTCAGTGCCCCCGCAGCCGCGCGGCGCCGTGCCGCGACTGGGCTAGAGGAAGAGCCCCCTCCACCCCAGCGAGGACGACATGTGCACGGCGAGCCGGAGCTCTCCTCCCGGCCAAGGCTGATGTGCGGCGCACGACCTGCTACTTGCCCGCAGCCTGTATATGTTCACCGCGGGCGCGGCGTGCTTCTACACCACTGCTCCCCTCATAGTGCGGGCGAGCGGTATCTCAGTGTACTTGAGGGGTCCGAGCGGCCTCCTTTGGACGCAAGCTGCAACGGCCGGTCTGGCCATCCAACTTAATCAACATCAACTACATGGACAGTTACTATAAGCAATGACTACACTTGGGAATTCAACAACAATATTTGGTGGACCCTGCAAAATTTTTCTTCACTTTCAAGTATTAAAAGTTTATCTTCTGAATTCAACTACTACAAACATAAAGACTTTACTTCACCAAGTCACAACAAAATTTTGAAACTGAATCAAACCAAATTAAGAAAATCTTATAAATGCTTCTGCAATCAATCTTCATATCCACATCATAACTTGGACCTTGTTTCAAACAGATTTCATGTGTCACCCCTGGAGGAACTTTTGGGGGGGGAGGTCTGTACCGGGTGGTACACCTCCACGCCGCTAATTTAAAATGTGCGCCAGTTGAAACTCCTCTGCTGGAGGAAGTCTGAACTTTATTTGACGGTATTAATTTTCAAGTTTCTCAGAAGATGTCACTACCTGGAAATTTTGGAGTTTTTGAACTGTGTCATTTTTGATGTGTTTTTGTTTTGCTTGAAATAAGAAGTGTGAACCTTCTCTTCTAGATGACACTACTGCAGATCTACAATAGTGCACCCTAGTGCGGAGTGAAAGAACTATTTTTTTTTTGGAAAAATTTTTATTTCAAAAGTTTGTTTCTTGTTAAATTTCTTTCTGTTATTGTTTAAGTTGGTTGTATACCCCTCTCTTTCCCCTTGTTTTGTATTTAGCCAATCCCGAATTTCTTTTATTAATTTCTGACCAATCGGATGTATCTTCCCCCAACTTGAATATGTTGCTGTATCCTACCCAATAAAGAGTTTGTGGGAGGGTGTTCTCATTCCCCTAACGCCTCGAACCTTCCGCGAGGGTATTTAAACTGCTGATTTTTGGGTCTCCTGGCCACTTCTGTTCCATCTTTCGGTGTGTAAAGTACATAGCTGGGGGCGGGAAGCGCCTCTTTCTCCGGCAGCGGTCAACAACAAGGTAATGGCCAATTAATAACTTCCTTCTTTGCTAGCGCAGCAGTTTAACTCTCGGGGCGGGTCCGAAGTTTTTCCATTATGTAACCTTCCTTAAAAATGTAAAGAAACTTGTATCTACTCTATCTTTTAAACTACATATTTGGATAGAGAGTGCTTAACCCTCTCGAGCTCCCACTCATATTGTTTTGAGGTGAACTTATTTTCTCAACCTATTCTTCGTTAACATTATGTAAATTTGTTTCTTTTCTAAAGTCACCTCCGTAGTATGGGATTAGCCCTTGCATCAGTGGCCTAGAGCCAAATTAGGTTTTGAAACAAATACATTAGGAGTGCAGATCGCCTCCTCTCAAATTGTTTCTTTAGAGGTCATTGTAATTACCCTTTTTCATTTTATTGACCTCAGTAGGTTGGGTATGTTACCCCTGTGTCTATGTCCTGAGAGGACAACTTGAAGGTGGAGTTTGGTGTGGCCTTTGAGAGGCTTAAAGTTGAGAGCGAGTGGCTCTTTTTCAAAACTTGAGTGTTGTATGCCTCGTGGAGCCTTTTCAGTGTAATTTGGAGCAAGTGCTCCTGAACATGAATGGGGTTTTCTGCCCCTCTGGTAAAACTTATTTTGAAGTAAGGTTGGGCTGATTGCCCACGAATTGTGAAGTAAGGGCGCTGAGCCCAAATCCAGTAAATATTGTACCTACATTTGTTGACTTGCTACTCTGTACCTGCAATGCTTGTTATTTCTTCATTTTAAAAGGAAAATATAACCTTGTTAAATTTTACATTAACTTTGATTCCGTAGTTTGAGACCCGTTCACGCCCGCACCTTCTTTCACCTCTACCTACCGCTAAAACACGGTAACAGGAAGAATTGGCTCAGTCAGCAAAGAGGATGCATCTGTATGTACTAGGAGTAAGTGATAGTTGGGTAAAGGGAGATAACGAGGAAGAGAAAAGAGATTATAAAGTGTACTTGACGGGTGTTAACAAGGGAAGGGCAGATTATGGGTTAGGGCTGTTCATTAATAATACTATTGCACGCAACATAGTTTCTGTTAGGCACGTAAATGGGCGAATTATGTGGGGAGATTTGGGGGTTGGAGGAATTAGGACGGGACTTGTCTCAGTGTATTCACCATGTGAGGGTGTAGATGAGGATGAAGCTGACAAATTTTATGAAGCATTGAGTGACATCGTAGTTAGGGTCAACAGCAAGGATAGAATAGTGTTAATGGGCGATTTCAATGTAACAGTTGGAAATCGAACTGAAGGATACGAAAGGGTGATTGGTAAATGTGGGCAAGGTATCGAAGCTATTAGGAATGGGAAACGATTGCTGGAGTTCTGTGCTAGTATGTTATTAGCAGTTACGAATACATTCTACAAGAATAAGACTATTCACCGAAACAGATGGGAGGGTATGGGTACCAGATCCATAGTAGACTATATCTAAACCAACTTTGAAATCAGGAATGTGAGGGTATTCCCGGGGATTTTTTGATGATACAGACCACTTTATGATATGTAGTGAACTAAGTATCTCTAGGCCTAGGATATAGAAAGTGAAATCTGTCTGTAGACAATGGTAGAAAATCTCCAGAACGAGGAAATTACACAAAAGTACATGCATATGATTAGTGAAAAATTCCAGACAGTGGACAGTAATCAGGTTCAGGATATAGAAAGAGAATGGGTGGGATAAAGTGATGCTGTAGTAGAAACAGCAAGAGAATGTCTAAGGACAACTGTGTGTAAAGTTGAGGAAAAGCAAACATCTTTGTGGAATGATAACGTGAGAGCAGCTTGTAAACGTAAAAGGAAGGCAAATCAGAAATGGCTCCAAAGAAAGACTAATGAAGACAGGGAACTATATGTACAGGAAAGAAACAGAGCGAAACAAACTGTTGTTGATTCCAAGAGGTAGTCGTGGCAAGATTTTGGTAATAACTTGGAAGGGCTAGGTCAAGCAGCAGAGAAACCTTTCTGGACAGTAATAAAGAATCATAGGAAGGAAGAGAAAAAAGAAGTGAATAGTGTTTTAGCTTAATGAGGAGAACTCATAATAGATCCCAGCGAATCACTGTAGAGGTGGGAGGAAAATCTTCTCAACATAAAAGGGTATCTTCCTTGTGATGTCGCAAACAACCGAGCTCATGGGGAGGAGGACAATGATGTTGGTGAAATTGCACTTCATGAAGTGGAAAGGATGGTAAATAAACTCCATCGTCACAAAGCAGCGGGATAGTTCAAATTAGACCTGAAATGTTGAAGTATAGCGGGAAGGCAGGGATAAAATGTCTACATAGAGTAATGAGATTAGCATAGAGTGTTGGTAAGGTACCTTCAGATTGCACTAAAACAGTAATTGCACTTATCTATAAGCAAGAAAACAGGAAGGATTGCAGCAACAATCGAGGTATCTCATTAATCAGTACACCAGGCAAAGTGTACGCTGGCATATTGGAAGGGAGGGTGCAATCAGTGTTTGAAAGGATGTTAGATGAAAACCAGTGTGGTTTCAGACCACAGAGGGGCTGTCAGTATCAGATTTTCTGTATGTGGCGGGTAATTGAAAAACGCCACGAGAGGAATAGATACTCATGTTCATGTTTCGTAGATCTAGAGAAGGCATATGACAGAGTACCTTGGGAAAATATGTTCGCCATACTGGGGGGACATTTGAATTAAGGGTAGATTATTAAAATCAATCAAAGGCATTTATGTTGATAAATGGGCTGCAGTGAGAATTAACAGTAGAATGAGTTATTGGTTCAAGGTACTTACAGGGGTTAGACAAGCCTGTAATCTTTCACCTTTACTGTTCATAGTTTACATAGATCATCTACTGAAAGATATTAAGTGGCAGGGAGGGATTCAGTTGGGTGAAAATGTAATAATCAATCTGACCTATGCTGACGACCTGGTAATAATGGCAGATTGTGCCGAATGCCTGCAGCCTAATATCTTGGAACTTTAAAATAGATTCCATGAGTATGGTATGAAAATTAACCTTTCTAAGACTAAATTCATGACAGTAGGTAAGAAATCCAAGTTAATTACATGTCAGATTGGTAATACAAAGCTTGAACAGGCAGATAATTTCAAGTATTTAGGATGTGTGTTGTCCCAGGATGGTAGTATAGTTTGATTCAAGGTGCAGTTAAGCTAATGCAGTGAGCTCGCAGTTGCGATCAAGAGTATTCTGCAAGAATTAAGCCAGCTCCCGGACTAAACTATTTTTACATCGGTCTGTTTTCAGACCAACTTTGCTTTACGGGGGCGAAAGCTGGGTGGGCTCAGGATAACTTATTCATACGTTAGAAGTAACAGGCATGAAAGTAGCGAGAATGAGTGCTTGTAGAAACAGGTGGGAAAATGGCAGGAGGATACTCGGAATGAGGAAATAAAGGCTAAATTAGGAATTAACTCGATGTATATATCTGTACGCATAAACCGGGTTTGGTGGTGGGGTCGTGTGAGGCGAATAGAGGAGGATAGGTTACCTAGGAAATGAATGGACTCTGTTATGGAGGGTAAGAGGGGTAGAGGGAAACCAATACGACGATATTAGACTCAGTTTCCAGTTATTTAAAGATAAGGGATATAGAACTAAAGGAGGCCATACGACTCGTTACAAATAGAGGTTTCTGGCGGTGATTAGTAAATTCACAGAGGCTTGCAGACTGAACGCTAGTTGCACCTAGTTTTGTGTCCTTGTTTAGTTCTATGCCTCTTAAATCGCAGGGCTGAGTGGCTCAGATGGTTGAGGCGCTTGCCTTCTGACTCCAAATTGGCAGGTTCGATCTTGGCTCAGTCCGGTGGTATTTCAAGGTGCCTCGTTTGGGTGGATTTATTGGCATGTAGTAGAACTCCTGCGGGACAAAATTCCGGCACCTCAGCCTCTCCGCGAACCGACAAAGTAGCTAGTGGGACGTAAAGTCAGTAACTTTATTATTATTATTATTATTATTATTATTATTATTATTATTATTATTATTATTATTTTTAAATAGTTAGAAACTGAGTCTAACCATCGTCGTCTTGGTCTCTACTTCTTTTATCCTCCATAACAGAGTCCATTATTATATAAAATACCCACTTCGTACTTAATTCCAACAAACAGCCAAAACGGAAGATGGGGAAGTATACAACATTTCCTGAACATCCGAAGCCTAATGACTGTAATTAACTGGTTCTGGGCATGATATAAGTATCCTAGAACTGTATATAATGGAGTAATCCATCATTTTTTCCGAGCGAATGAAAATAATGCATGAGAAAAACATATCCATGATATAAATATTAAACTTCTTAATTTCTGGTAGAACCAGGGGAGCAAAATCCCAGGGTGACTTCATGAGACGCATCGTAGCTCGAAGGGCAGTGATATCAGATTTAACTGAGTGTTAACTTGTGTGCTGACGATATAGTCGGAGGGTAAATACTAAAGTACTCTTGAGAAGTTTGACTAGAAGTTCTGGGAAGTTATTCAGGTGATGCAAAGTGGAATGCCATGTTCTTTACGAGGGAAACTTGCAGTAGCGAGCTCCTGACCAAAACTGAATCGCAAACCTCGTCGTATATTTCTGGAAGGAAACATGCACCACAGCAGTAGATATGCGCCTGGAGATATGTAAACACTAGGTTTAAATGCAGAATGTTCCTCATTAGTTCGAGCTCAACGCTGAAACAATCCGTATCTCCTCGGACACGTATCAGTCCGTAACGGCATCCAATCGCCCTTAAATAAAAGTTAACTAGTCATATAATCACTGCTATTTATTAATATGATTCGCCCTATTGTATGGGCTTGTTCAGTGCTTTGGAATTTTTTGGATCAAGATAAAATATTATTCATTGTTAATCCAACATGTACATTGATATCATTGGCATATAAGCCCGCCTGGTGGGCATGGTCGTAAAGGCGTCAAGTCCCTATGTTCTGCCATCGTGGTAAGCCGGTTCATGTTCCATAGGTGTACAAAGTCTTCACCATCAGAATGTTGGGTCGGAGAGTTGGTGGCATACAACTAATCACTAGATTGAGTGCAATTCAATACCTGGTAAACACCTATGTCTTGCCCCAATTTTCCCCTGAACTATATGTGTGCCAAAAATATCAGTCTGAAGTGATAAGAATCGAGCGCTTTGAAAAAGAGGCAGCAATCCATAAAGGAATGAGGCAAGGCTGCAGTTTTGTCCTCTCCTTGTCAATGTTTGTATGGAACGGGCGATAAAGGAGATCAAGGATGAATTTAGAAAAGGAATCCAAGTCCAAGGAGAGGAAATCAAAACTCTGAGATTTACCGATGATATTGCTATTATATCTGATTCTGCAAAAGATCTGGAGAAATTGCTGAATGGTATGGACGAAGTCTTGGGTAAGGACTACGTGATGAAAATAAATAAATTCAAAACAAAAGTAGTGGAGTGCGGTCTAACGAAGTCAAGTGAAGCAGAAAATAATATATTTTAGGAAATGAAGTTTCAAAGGAAGTAGCGGAATATTTTTACTTGGGTAGTAAAATAACTAGCGATGACTGAACTAAGATGTGCAGGCTAGCACAAGCATGGAAGGCCTTTCTTAAGAAAAGAAATTTGCACACTTCGAATATTGATATAGGGAT
Organism: Anabrus simplex; assembly: GCF_040414725.1. Lineage (NCBI taxonomy): Eukaryota > Metazoa > Arthropoda > Insecta > Orthoptera > Tettigoniidae > Anabrus > Anabrus simplex. The sequence continues at coordinate 133,810,756 of NC_090269.1, forward strand.
TAGAAAGAAATTGTTAAAGACTTTCGTCTGGAGCGTGGCCTTGTATGGAAGTAAAACATGGACGATATTTAGCTCAGAAAGAAAGAGAATAGAAGCTTTTGAAATGTCGTGTTATAGAAGAATGTCGAAAGTGAGATGGGTAGATGGAATCAAGAATGAAGAGAAACTGAAAAGAATTTGTGAGAGGAGATCGATTTCGCTAAATTTGACGAGAAGAAGAGATAGAATGATAAGACATATCTTAAGACGCCCAGGACTTGAGCAGTTAGTTTTTGAAGGAAGTGTAGGCGGTAAGAACGGTAGGGGTAGACCAAGATACGAATATGACAAGCGCATGTAGGATGTAGGTAGTAGTTATGTAGAAATGTAGAAAGGTTAGCACAGGATAGAGTGGCATGGAGGGCTGCATCAAACCAGTATATGGACTGATCGTGCAAACAAAAAGAACAACAGTTGTGCCAAAAGCTCATATGGAGTGAGGGCATATGACGCTGTTGGTGATTTGTCTGTCCGATGGAGATGTTAAGCAGTGAGCAGAACTCTTGGTGTTATTTGACAAGAATAAGCTATTTGCCGACACCGGATTCCTACCTCATCATCATCACTTGACACTCGGACGCGCAGGTCGCCCATATGGGTCAGATAAAAACGCATGCATGCCCTTGGACACTCCCGACACTAAAAGACACTCGATAAATAAATAAATAAATAAATAAATAAATAAATAAATAAATAAATAAATAAATAAATAAATAAATAAATAAATACAGAGGCGAATGGAGAAGGATAGGTTACCTAGCTGAATAAAGGACTCGGTTATGGAGGGTAAGAGAAGTAGAGGTGGTTAGACTCAGTTAGCAACAATTTGAAGATAAGAGGTACAGAACTAAACGGGGCTACGTAACAACTGCAGTTACAAATAGAGGAATGTGCTGGCGATTAGTAAATTCATAGCGGCTTGCAGACTGAACGCTGAACAATTCATTTGAATAACTTCTTATTAGAAAGTGTTTATAAATGACTTGTTTATACCCACGGCTTTACCCACTTGGACATAATTTCCAAAATGTTTATTAATACATTTCAGGCATGTGATGGGACTGCCGGGCAAGTTGGCATTGCGATGAGCGGCGCGCAGCTGTGAGCTTGCATCCGGGAGGTAGTGGGTTCGAATCCCACCGTCGGCAGCCCTGAAGATGGTTTTCCCTGGTTTCCCATTTTCACACCAGGCAAATGCTGGGGCTGTACCTTAACTAAGACCACGACCGCTTCCTTCCCACTCCTAGGCCTTTTCTATTCTATCGTCGCCAAAAACCTGTCTGTGTCGGTGCGACGTAAAGCAAGTAGTAAAAAAGTATGTGATGGGGCTAGACTCACTTCGCTATCTCTACAGCACATTAATTGTCTTGCACTTTTGTATGAATTGAGACAAGAAGTTCAAGCTTTCCTCTTTGAGTGTACGTTTAATTTTAGACCACGTTCGCTTTTGTTTAGCTGGCATTTCACAGCAAATGAATGACTTGAACAAAAACCTGCAGGGTTAAAATGTAACTTTCTTTATGGTTCATGACAAAATCAAGGCTTTGGAAGGAAAAAAATATGAAATTTGTAGCAAGAGAAATCGTGAAGTCAACTTACTCTTACTTTCTTTTCATTTCTTGTAAGCTTCGTACAAGAAAATGAGCTTGAGCTTATGGCTCTGTAATGAACGGCGTAGCTGAGCACTGCCAAGTATTGTTTGAAGATTTTACAGAATATTTTCCTTAAAATCTACAATGAGTTTAGGCCTGTGTACCTTCACAGTGTTATAAAAATAAATAAATAAATAAATAAATAAATAAATAAATAAATAAATAAATAAATAAATAAATAAATAAATAAATAAATAAATAAATAAATAAATAAATAAATAAAAAATATTAGATTTATTTTCATGAAAAGAATAGGATGACATTTTTGAACTGACCTGTGACGAACTCCTCAAATGTAATTGCGTGAAGTATCTTTGACAGACCCTCGTTGCACAGAGTGAATGACTTTACTCGTGTTGTTGATCTTACCACAACGTTTCTGATCCCTTCTTAACAATCTGTCTTTGTAAGAGTGATTTTTCTTCTATGGTGAACCTCAAAAGTAAGTATGGAGTGTAAATTTTGAACCTATTCTGTAAGTTGTTTATATTTTTATTTATTTTATTTTTATTTACCATTTCCCACATACCATAGTTACTTTGTAAAACTCATTTATGCCTGGTTTATCAACCCTTTGGTCCTACCTATCGTACTTTAACAACCTGTTTAACTACGACATAAACAGCTTCGTGATTACTTTACTTATACACTGACTGACAGTGACAATGCAACACCAAGGAGGAGTGGTTCGAAAGGGATGAAAGTTGGGGAAAAAACAGAGACGGCACGGATGAATAATTGATGTTTATTTCAAACCGATATGCAGGTTACACAATGCGCACGGCATCGACTCAGTAGGATGTAGGACCACAGCGAGCGGCGGTAGGGCGCTCCACAGTTACTGCCGGATTTGACCTTTCTCCACGCCGACGCCACACTCGTCTGCGGTGACTATCACTGACAGAACAGAAGCGTGACTCATCGGAGAACACGACGTTCCGCCATTCCCTCATCCAAGTCGCTCTAGCCCGGCACCATGCCAGGCGTGCACGTCTATGCTGTGGAGTCAATGGTAGTCTTCTGAGCGGACGCCGGGAGTGCAGGCCTCCTTCAACCAATCGACGGGAAATTGTTCTGGTCGATATTGGAACAGCCAGGGTGTCTTGCACATGCTGAAGAATGGCGGTTGACGTGGCGTGCGGGGCTGCCACCGCTTGGCGGCGGATGCGCTGATCCTCGCGTGCTGACGTCACTCGGGCTGCGCCTGGACCCCTCGCACGTGCCACATGTCCCTGCGCCAACCATCTTCGCCACAGGCGCTGCACCGTGGACACATCCCTATGGGTATCGGCTGCGATTTGACGAAGCGACCAACCTGCCCTTCTCAGCCCGATCACCATACCCCTCGTAAAGTCGTCTGTCTGCTGGAAATGCCTCCGTTGACGGCGGCCTGGCATTCTTAGCTATACACGTGTCCTGTGGCACACGACAACACGTTCTACAATGACTGTCGGCTGAGAAATCACGGTATGAAGTGGGCCATTCGCCAACGCCGTGTCCCATTTATCGTTCGCTACGTGCGCAGCACAGCGGCGCATTTCACATCATGAGCATACCTCAGTGACGTCAGTCTACCCTGCAATTAGCATAAAGTTCTGACCACTCCTTCTTGGTGTTGCATTTGCTCTGTCAGTCAGTGTACTACAATTATATTACTTCAGTTTCTCTACAGAGCTCATTTGATTTTATCAGTACCACGCCTAGAATATTCTTCCCTCTGGTTCCTTCCATGACTTTCTGATTCGCTGCCCTTCCCAGATTAACTTATTTACCATTTGTTGTTCATGATTTCTGTCATTCACATTACTGCTCCAGTTAACCTTTGGTAAATTTAGTTCACCCACTACAATCACGTTCTTTTCAGTGTCGTTCCCTACATACTGTGGCTGATTATCTGACAAGATAATTCTACGTGAGCTTCTCCCTTTCCAGGTAAATCCCAAAAACGCCATGTTGCCTATTTATCTTTATAGATGAGCCTTACATCTAGAAGTTCACGTTTCTTAACTTTAACTTTTTCATAGCTTACAAATTCCTCGTTTACCAGTATGAATACGCCCACTCCTTTCAAATTTACCCTGTCTCTACGATAAACATTCCAGTTACGGAAGAAAATTTCTTAGCTATGATTCAACTCCTATTACAATATTGAGTAAATAATGTATATTAAATTAGTTAATTCTATTCCTTTCCTTAGAATACTTCTACAGTTTAACACTAACAACTTTCTTATCCCTGCTTGACTTCCAGCTCCCTAGTCCACCCCGTTCCCTGACTGTACTTCCCTGTAACCCTCAAAACAAACCTCCTAACTTACATGTACCATTGCGGTTCAAGTGAACACCATCTGAGCGCATCTCCCATCCACCCATTACGATCGAGAAATCTCACTCCCAGCTTTCCACATAACCACTTTATAGCTTCATTTTAATCCCCGATCACCTTCTTTCCAGTCGGTATCCCAGTGATAACTATCTCCACTTCTTTAAACTTCTCCCGCTCTGCATTCCTATTTGCCTTTCTTTGTTGGTATTTACATGAGAAACCACCACCTTCTCATTACCTCCTCCATCCCTTGTACTTTCCTCAACATCTGTCTCAACGTAATTCCTGGATAACCCCATACCCCGGTTCCCTTTCCACCACACTCTTTCTCCATGTGCCTTACAATAGTCACCCATGACTAGAGTTTCAACAACACACATCTCGTTACAACCCCTTCTCTCCTGGTCTCCCTGGTGTCGAAGGATGGACTCAAAATACTTAATCATTGAACCTTCTGCGGGTCTTTGAAACATGGATGGTTGCAACACATTCAAGATCTCATGGGTAGATCATGTAGAGTGTTAATCCTGGCAAAACGCAGGTAAGTAACCTGTTTCGGTCACATCACAACTGGTCATAGCTGGGAAACGAGGATGTGGGCAGGGGCGGCCGTACATTATGTGCTCAAGTGCTGCAGGACATTGCCTATTGGAAAAATAAATTAGTTTAAATATAGTATCTACAATCAAACACAGTGCATTGAAAAAGATGTCGGCCAAAGAATAAGGAATTATTCAATTCCCTTCACAACCAGGTAACTACTGGTGCGCTCTACGCCGGGTGCTCTGTGATCACAGCTCAGCGAGCTTTTAGCCAGAAACCAAGAACTCTGCCTTTTGCGCATGCGTTCCCAACTTTTCCGATACAAAGAGAACGTGTTCCGACAGGCTGTGGAAACAACAGCCAAGACATCACTTCACAGCGATTCTTTGTTCGACCACAGAGAGGCAGCACTTGCACTAGTCACACTTGCATTACGACCGATATGAGAACGTGGCAGCTGGCACCCTCTTGACTCAGCGATAGGATTTATGAGGGGATCGCTCAAAGCAAACTGGAAAACAAAATACTGTAGAGCTGTTCCCGCCAGGTCTTTTAATACCAAAGACGATAGAATACTACCAACTTGCCTATTCCATTGCCACATTTGTAAATCAATGAGATATAAAAATTGTACTCTTTATGTTGTCAAAATAAGGACATGATCTTGTGATTTTCTTTAATTAAAAATGACTAGTTTATAAATGTCACTATAAAAGCATAACATGTAATTTTGCATTACGACGTTGCTGGTTTTATTTCAATGATCTTGGTAACATTAAGAAGTTACGTTTTTGAGCGCTTACACCAAGTGTTTGAGTTCGTGAATATTTTGCCATTGCAGGTGTTATTGTGTGTTTAATTACATAGTTTTATAGTTTTATATGATGAATGTGTATATGTGTTAGGGTTGTTTGCGTGTTTGTTCAGTATGGAAAACTCAGTGAAGAGCCTCTTGAAAACCACATACCGGTATGTTTCTAAATATTTTTATTTTTTGGAGTGGGGATGAGTGACAGCACCAGCCGCCACTGGATGTGGGTGGAGAAAGTTATCATGGACGTGGAACCTCCAACAATGTTGTAGGGAGTTCTCTGTCTGTAATTTCGTTTGTTTTGAAAATGTTTCAGATAATTATCCAACGTAGGTCAACTCAAGACCGTATCAGTGGTTTTTGGCGTTCGTGTCTGTTCGTCTCTTTGTTCGTCTGTTCCACCTTCACTGCGAAACGGCTGGATAGATTTAGACCAAACTTAATATATAGAATATACAGGAGAAGGTTCAGCTATGCATATGATTTGAAAATCACTTAATAAAATGGGGGTTTATACGGAAACCACAACAGTTTTCTTCCATTTTCTCTTAAACTATTAATTTTCTGTAAAATCTCTGGATTACATGTGAAACGTACCTTCATTTTATACAACTTTTGTTTGAGCATAATTTCGCGTATTCTTCAAATGAGGGAGAAAATTACTATTTTCTGCGGGTTTCATGCTCTGCATTGAGTGGCCAACAGATAGACAACGAACCTACCGGTTACCACGGCAACGTCTCTGGCTGCTTGCCAGCAGGGAAGTAACATAATGCCATCTTCGTCAACAGTCCTGTAATCTCGTGGTTGTTCCTTGCGTAAAAGGCGAGAGAGACGTCATGCTCCAATTCCGCGGCAAATTTGCGGAATACCCTTGGAGGTTACAATCGTCTTCGAATAGCTCTAAAGGGGCTGTTAATACATGAACAGTACCGCGGAGTGTAGCCCATGATTTCACACCGTAAGGTATTTTCTAGCATCTATATAAATAAAGTTGTAGGGGGTACGCTGTTTGTAATTTCGTTTGTTTTGCCAATTTTTTATATATATTTATTCGTTTTAGGTCAACTCAAGAGCGTATCAGTGGTTTTTATTTTTCGTGTCTGTTTGTCTCTTTGTTCCACCATCACGGCGAAACGGCTGGATAGATCTCGACCAAACTGCACATTTAGAGTATACTCATCCTGGGGAAGGTTTTGATACACATATGATTTAAAAACCTCTGAAGAGACAGGGGTTAATACAAAAACCAGAACAGTTTTCTTCTATTTTCTCTTATACTATTGACTTTCTGGAAAATCCGTGGACTATATGTGAAACATCCCTTCATTATAAACAATTTTTGTTCTGGACATAATTTCGCTTACTCTTCAAATGACGGAGAAAATTACTACGAGTATTTTCTGCGGGTCTCATTCTCTGCATTTAGTGATCGACAGACCGACAACAAATCTACAGGTTACCATGGCAACGTCTCTGACTGCTTGCCAGCAGGGAAGTAACGTATTGCCATTTTCATCATCATTCCTGTAAACTCGTGGTTGTTCCTTGGGTAGAAAGACAAGAGAGACCTCAATCCATTGTGCGAGATATTGGCGGATCACCGTTGGGGATTGCAATCATCCTGGAAAGGCACTAAGGGGCGTTGTTAATATTTGAACAGTACCGCGGAGTGTAGCCCCTATTTTACACCGTAAGGTGTTTTCTCGGTTTGCTATAATTTTTAATGTATTTCTATTCTGCTTCTGTTTTCCGCTTTAATTTATTGCCTCTGCCTTTCCCCTTTAGGCTTAAGTAATAACACCATAAGTCATATTTTCTGTTTACCTAAGAATCCCTGCGCCTAATTTTTTCCTCTGTTACCGTCTTCTTATATCCGTAACACATAACATAACAATTTATTGAAGGGCATTAAATTTTCCAATACATCCACTTGGTATTTACTTATTTGTCCTATACGGCTGTCATCAGTTATAATCCTATTTTCTATTAATTTCAACTTTCTTAACTGTATTACTTTCTTCTTCAATCACTCTGTTTGTATGCGAGGGCTAATCCCGAAACCTTGACACTCTTTTCTTTGAGGAAAAATTCCAAGCTGTTGAAATGTGTAACTTTGGCCCCGGAAAATATCGAAATATCTGTGTAATTTTAATGACGGTGCAGACCTTGGTTTCGGGATAATTGGTGGCTAAACGGTAAGTCGTATCACAAAACAGATAGCATAGTCGGCGTTCAATTTGGAGAGATCTACAACTTTGGTCCTATGACATTTTGTCGTATCTATATCCATTATACGTTAACTATAACTGTATTCCTCGATTTCAAGTTAAATTTGTACTGTTTACACGTATATATTAACGTTTGGACCTCGTTATAGGAAAGATAAGATCATCGCATTCGGCACGACATTGACATGACCAGTGGTCATATGTTAGCCAAATGTTATGATTGCTGCTGTCACATGAGGATCAAAAAAATAAATATAATCTCACTCACTGCCTTTACAGTAATTTACGGAGAAATCCGTATACAATGTGGAATACCGTAGCGAAGCTGGGGTAAACTTGCTAGTCCCCAATAAGGCAACTCTGACGCGAGAAATGTAAAATGGGAAACAGTATACCATGATGGTCACACACATTCTCTGAGAAGAGAACACCAGCAGAAGAAGAAGAGGAAGAAGAAATGGAAGTAATGTGTGTGTTTTAAATGACATGAAGTCACTGTTTTAATTACCATTTTTTTGTTTGTTCAGAGAATAGTTACTCCTTTTGGTGATAACCCAGTTGATATTCTGAAAGCGAAGCAAACATGTGTAACGACCCGGCGAGAAGTAGACATTCATTTAGAGAAATAGTCGAACATTAAAACAGCAACTGTTTGCAAGATAGCAACAGTTCCGTTTACTTCCCCACCTTTCAATGACATTTGATAAAGTTAATGTAGATTTATAATATTCATTTAATATTTCCTGTTGCTGAACAAGATAAGAAGCTGCCGTCACATTAAACCCTCAGGACAGAAGACTGTATCTTTCGCCAAATTATTTGGAAAGATGCAAGTACACCGCACGTGGACGCATTACACTCAATAAAATGAAATAACGGAATGCTTTGTTTGGTTTTATTTTCTTTTTTGTCGGAGAGGACTTTGCCATCAGAACTCTATGGAGGCATGTAATTTAACAGATATTAATGCCGTGTCATTCAGAGGATATCGTTTTAAAATTTTTGTTGGTTTTACGTCCAAATAACACAGGTCATGGCAACTATGATTATGTTCTCAAAAACTCTTCAACAATGACAATTTACTAAGTACATTTCAAAGTGTACGACAAGGACATTTTAAAGGGGTTGTGATGGACGAATCTCTGGTGTAGTAAAATAACAAGGTATTTTGAAATCGTCGTTGTATTTGTTTTATTCTCGCCCACCTTGTATACAATCATTTGTAGGTATCTTACAAGCTGTTTAAAATCCTTCAAATTAGTCAGTCTCCTGGGTTGTCTACGGTTCCTTATCACCGACGAGGAAGACGGGAAATACCATCGGCTGCATGAGATTCGTCACTCTGCGCTACGTAACGTCAAAATGTTCGTACGACGTCTTATTTATTGGCAAAGCGTTTCCTACGCAGTGGCAACTTCACTTTGAGAATAACTTCGAAGTCGCACTAACGCTGCTCTGTTGGCTACTTCCATTACACACCACTGTCTTCAGACAACAGATGAAACCAAAATGGAGTCGACAACATGTGATGATTAAGACGGGGTTCCACAGGGCACTGTAATTGGACCTTTGTGTTTTCCTATATATAAATGATATGAGAAAAGATCTGAAATCAGAGATAAGGCTATTTGCGGATAATGTTATACTCTATAGAGCAGTAAATGAGTTGCAGGATTGTGAGCAACTGCAGGGGGGCTTAAACAATGTTGTAAGATGGACAGCGGACAAGTATGAATGTAATTGGGATGGAAAGTCAAGTTCTAAGTTTCACCAAGAGGAAAAGTCGTCTCAGTTTTAATTATTGTGTTGATTGCGTGATCGCACCTCATGGGGTCAATGTAAGTACCTAGATCTTTATTGGGATAATAATTGTAAATTAGGTTGTTAAGAAAGGTTGCAGATCTCTTCACATGGTTAGGGGTTGTGGAAGGATGCAAAGAAGAGAGCATAAAAGTCTATGGTAAGACGTCAAAATGTTCGTACGACGTCTTATTTATTGGCAAAGCGTTTATTACGCAGTGGCAACTTCACTTTGAGAATAACTTCGAAGTCGCACTAACGCTGCTCTGTTGGTTACTTCCATTACACACCACTGTCTTCAGACAACAGATGAAACCAAAATGGAGTCGACAACATGTGATGATTAAGACGGGGATCCACAGGGCACTGTGATTGGACCTTTGTGTTTTCCTATATATAAATGATATGAGAAAAGATCTGAAATCAGAGATAAGGCTATTTGCGGATAATGTTATACTCTATAGAGCAGTAAATGAGTTGCAGGATTGTGAGCAACTGCAGGGGGACTTAAACAATGTTGTAAGATGGACAGCGGACAAGTATGAATGTAATTGGGATGGAAAGTCAAGTTCTAAGTTTCACCAAGAGGAAAAGTCGCCTCAGTTTTAATTATTGTGTTGATTGCGTGATCGCACCTCATGGGGTCAATGTAAGTACCTAGATCTTTATTGGGATAATAATTGTAAATTAGGTTGTTAAGAAAGGTTGCAGATCTCTTCACATGGTTAGGGGTTGTGGAAGGATGCAAAGAAGAGAGCATAAAAGTCTATGGTAAGACGTCAAAATGTTCGTACGACGTCTTATTTATTGGCAAAGCGTTTATTACGCAGTGGCAACTTCACTTTGAGAATAACTTCGAAGTCGCACTAACGCTGCTCTGTTGGTTACTTCCATTACACACCACTGTCTTCAGACAACAGATGACGCCAAAATGGAGTCGACAACATGTGATGATTAAGACGGGGTTCCACAGGGCACTGTGATTGGACCTTTGTGTTTTCCTATATATAAATGATATGAGAAAAGATCTGAAATCAGAGATAAGGCTATTTGCGGATAATGTTATACTCTATAGAGCAGTAAATGAGTTGCAGGATTGTGAGCAACTGCAGGGGGACTTAAACAATGTTCTGAGATGGACAGCGGACAAGTATGAATGTAATTGGGATGGAAAGTCAAGTTCTAAGTTTCACCAAGAGGAAAAGTCGTCTCAGTTTTAATTATTGTGTTGATTGCGTGATCGCACCTCATGGGGTCAATGTAAGTACCTAGATCTTTATTGGGATAATAATTGTAAATTAGGTTGTTAAGAAAGGTTGCAGATCTCTTCACATGGTTAGGGGTTGTGGAAGGATGCAAAGAAGAGAGCATAAAAGTCTATGGTAAGACCGCAGTTAGAGTATGGGACCCTTTCCTGGACTACTTGATACGAGAACTGGAAAAAATTCACAGGAAAGCAGCGCGATTTCTTCTGAGTGATTTCCGACAAAGGAGTAGTGTTACTAAAATGTTGCCAACTTTGGGCTGGGAAGACTTGTGAGTAAGGAGACGAGTTGCACGGTTATGTGGTATGTCCCGAGCTGTCAGTGGTGAGTTGGAGTGGAATGACATAAGTAGAAGAATAAGCTTGAGTGGAGCTTTCAAATGTAGGAAAGATCATAATATGAAGATAAACTTAGAATTCAAGACGGCAGATTGAGGCATGACATAAAATGGCGTATGGCTTTTAGTGCCGGGAATGTCCGAGGACATGTTTGGCTCGCCACGTGCAGGTCTTTTGATTTGATGCCCGTAGGCGACCTGCTCGTTATGATGATGATGATGATGATAATGATGATGAAGACGACACATACACTCAGCTCCCGAGCCAGCGAATTTAACCAGTGATGGTTAAAATTCCCGACCCTGTCTGGAATCGAACCCGGGACCCCTGTGACCAAAGGACGATGAGTAAGGGATTGGAATAAATTATCAAGGGAAATGTTCGATAAATTTCAATTTCGTTGAAAAAATATTTAATGAAAAGCTAGGTAAAGGATTATAAATATGAGGTAAACTGTCTATAGGGAATTTGCCACCTGGGGGACAGCCCTAAACGCAGATCATTATTGGTGATTGATTGAACATTACACAGTTCAAGTAGCGTATTTTAATTCTTCTATTTCTTCAGCGTTTGTCCCTCTTGGTGGCGGGGTACGCTACATGGAAACGTTGTCTCCATTTAGTTCTGTCCTGGGCCATGTCAGTGTGGATATCGGCCCATCGCTGTTTTGGTCTCCCGCCGACGACTTCCAACACGTATCCCGTCTTCGCGATAGTGTTGCCCACTGTCCTTACTACATGTCCAAACCATCGTAGACGACTCTCACGCATTTTCTCTTGAATCCGTGCAACGCCAAATCTCACTCTGACGGACACATTGAAGATGCGATCCAGCTGTCCACCTCAGCATATTCTTCCTCTGAAGCCCAGTCAACGTTCTGTGTCATTCGTGGTCGACCAACATTCACAAACATACAGTGCAACAGGTCGGATGGCAGTATGATAGATTTTTGATTCCGGATTATCATTCATCCTCCGGTCGCAAGTGACACCGATTCCTCTTCGCCATTTCATCCAGGCTGCGCCCTTTCAAATGTACATATTTCATGCTTGACGATGGCACATTTTCGGGAAATTAAAATATCTTTGTCATGATTGGTTTTATATTCCCCTTGTTGTAAAATTCATTAGTAACTAACTGATTGTGCACCCCTATGATTCAGTGGTTAGTGTAGCAGCTTTCTACCCAGAAGGTATGCATTCAGTACCTACTATTGCCATGAATTAAGAACTAGTTTGTGGTTTTGGAATAGGGGTCACTCAACCTGAAGAGTACTAGTGAGAAGAGACATTTCTTTAAAAATAATCATAGTTTTGTTTTCCTTTGATTAAATCAACCCTTGTAGTTAGTACGGTTTTCGTGGATTCTAACGTGCCAGAATTTTGTTCTACAGAATTCCTTTGGGCACCAGTAAATCTACAAGCTTCAGCTCTCTACCGCCTGTGCAAGTCGGGCCTGCCTTTATGGACTATTAAAAAACTTGTTAGATAGTTTGTTTTTTTGTTCGTGTCAGTAATTTATTTAGGGAATTGAAAAGCTGGGTTTAAACTAAAATGAACTTCAAATATTATGGCTAAGTATATGTGTACAGTTCAAAATAGTGCGTCCCCAGGAACTACTCAATTACGTAGGTACAACCGCATCTTCACTCAGCTTTTAGACGAAAGGCGAGCACAATTCGGCTCAGTGAGTAGCGCTCCAGTCCAGGCAGGTAAAGGAAGGAAGGTGCAGCCTAGCAGCTGTTTGCACGGCTCTGACCGAGCGAGTTGGCCTTGAGGTTAGGTTCGCCTAACTGTGAGCTTGCATTCGGGAGATGGTGGGTTCGAACCCCACCGTCGGCTGCCCTGAAGATGGTTCTCCGTTGTTTCCCATTTTCGCACCTGGAAAATGCTGGGGCTGTACTTTAATTAAGGCCACGGTTGCTTCCTTCCCACTCCTAACTCATCGTCGCCATAAAACCTGTGTCGATGCCACGTAAAGCAAATTTGAATTAAATAAAAGTAGTGAAAGGACGCTTATCTAAACGGATTTGAATTTTTGACAGTTTTATTGTACATAATGTCTCGTTCTATTCAGTGTATTCCATTACGGTGAGGAAACAAAATAACTCATTTTGTGCCATGTGCTAACTAATACGTTTAATTATATTCATTTCATTACAGTAGGTTATACGTAGGAAACAGAATCAATTATTCTGACATGTAATAACTAAATACTCCTTCGACTACTACCCGTCTTTCTTTCTTTCTTTCTTAATCTGTTTACCCTCCAGGGTTGGTTTTTCCCTCAGTCTCAGCGAGAGATCCCACCTCTACCGCCTCAAAGGCAGTGTCCTGGAGCGTGATACATTGAGTCGTGGTGATAGAACTTGGGAGGAGGACCAGTACTTTGCCCAGGTGGCCTCATCTGCTATGCTGAATAGGAGCCTTATGTGGGGATGGGAAGATTGGAAGGGATAGGCAAGGAAGAGAGAAAGAAGCAGCCATGGCCTTAAGTTAGGCACCATCCCCGCACTTCCCTAAAGGAGAAGTGTTTAACCACGGAAAACCACTTCGAGGATGGCTGAGGAGTAAATCGAACCACCCTCTACTCAGTTGACCTCCCGAGGCTGAATGGACCCCATTCCAGCCCTTGTACCACTTTTCTAATTTCGTGGCAGAGCAGGGAATCGAACCCGGGCCTCCGAGTGTGGCATGTAACCACACTCTGTACTCACAGAAATACTGCAGGCCGACATTAAAGCTTGTTTAGGAATACAGCAAAAACAATGAACCATAAACGAACTGTACGACAGTACTGAGTAAACATAATGTTGCCGGTACTTGCACCTTGACTATGCATATCTTTAGAGCACGAACTATTCGAAGTCAGCCCTTCCCGCGCTCATGCCGTTAGCTCTCTCAATGCCCACCTATGCTTTAGACCATACCTCGGATCAGTGATACTAAAAGATGTTGATCTGAGTTGTTGTAAACTGGCGTTGTAGAATTGCACGATAATATCAGGCCACATTAAGCGAAGAGCACAAAACAACAGAGAATTCTCGCTACTTTCATGTCAGTGTCTAAATTTCTTCATGTATAACAAGTGCTCTGGTATGTTCAAAATGTGTGGTCGTGATATTGAACGATAGCCTCCTCATTTTGCTAAGCAGAGGAGCCACTAGCTTTCTCAAATTTTAGTTTTTTCTCAGTACATCGTACGGAAATATGGAACCTAAACGGTTAAACGATAGGTCTTTTCTAAAATTGGTTTCCCCTAACTATTGTTCAATTTGATAATTATTGTTCAATTTGCTTACGTTTGAAAAGTTAGTATTTGCTATAATCCTCTTCTTGTTTCTCCTCAGGTAGGTACTTATCAATCTGAAAGCTAGCTTAGCATTTCATTACATCAAGGTCTTTAGTATCAGTTGAAATATGACTATAAAATCTTATAGAAAATAACCTCCTAAATATTAGCACAAAAGTAGCCTCAAAAAAAAAAAAAAGTAAATGTGAAGATGTTGATTTTTGCTTCAAGGGAAAACAAGATATATGTAATTCTCCGCTACACGGAAAAACTTCTTCTTCTTTATCGGTTTACCCTCCAGGGTTGGTTTTTCCCTCGGACTCAGCGAGGGATCCCACCTCTACCAGTACCTCGCCCAGGCGGCCCCACATGCTATGCTGAACAGGGGCCTTGACGGGGAATGGGAAGATTGGAAGGGATAGACAAGGAAGAGGGAAGGAAGGGGCCGCGGCCTTACGTTAGGTACCATACCGGCTTTTGCCTGCAGGAGAAGTGGGAAACCACGGAAAACTACTTCCAGAATGGCTGAGGTGGGAATCGAACCCCCCTCTACTTAGTTGACCTCCTGAGGCGGAGTGGACTCCCTTCCAGCCCTCGTGCCACTTTTCAAATTCCATAGCAGAGCCGGGAATCGAACCCGGGCCTCCGGGGGTGGCAGCACAACTACATCATAGAGACAGACAATAAATATATATAAGTGGCTTTAATCCAGTTAGCACATTTATTTATTTTAATGGAGTTTACTTGTTTGCTAACTGCTTCTGAGCTATCTATCCACTGGAGTGACATCCTACTCCAAAGCGGAAACACACTATTGTCACGATCCGTGAGCTCTCACGTACTGTCTCGCAATTCAACCTGTTCGGAAAGACGTGCTAAAAGAAGTCTGTAGAGAAGCTGCTTGGAATCAGATCTTCTAAACCTGCTACCTGTCTATTTCGGGAAAGGAAAGAAACATATATTTACTAAACTATTTGTAAATCCTGAGTTTGAAACTCAACACATATAACACGTGCCTCGTTAACGACGCTTCAATTTAAACAAAAACTAGTAGTTTCCCGCTGGCTCCGCCCGTAATGTACAAAGTATGGCGTTGTTCGTTACTATCCTCACGGATATATTTGCAAAGTTTAGAGTTAATAAAATAAAGCACATGATCTGCTGTGGTAATAGAATGTAATATTATGTCAACAAAACACTTGAAAATACATCACACAAAGAAATTGAATTAAACGGTCCTTGGAACAACACTACGCACCGAACTGTTAAAAAGGCCTTCAAAGATCTTCGTTATGGAGACAAAGGTACTGAAACTTTTCTCAGAATCTACCAATTTAAGTAGTTATTACCTCAAAAGAAAGCGCTTGATTCACTGACAAGGGGTCATTCCCTACTCGTCACCACCGTTTTCGCACAAATTTATAGAACATGTAAGGCTTGGCTAGAAATGAAAGTACCCAAAGTGGGAACTCCAGATGGCCAAGCGAATAGAAAATAAAACTAAAAATATAAATGTTGACTCGGCTCTCGCACCGTATAAGCCACTTACGTTAGCGCGCATGCCGAGCGGCTATTGGCGTAGCGTAGAGAATATTTTTTCACTTTTTATATTATTCATTTATTTTTATTTATTTATTTATTTATTTATTTATTTATTTATTTATTTATTTATTTATTTATTTATTTATTTATATGCAAAAGGCATATAGGACGTCATTTTTTCAATGAGCGCACAATTGTAGAAAATTTGGAGTTGCGAACTCTCTCGACGCGTTCAAACAGAAATTCTTCTTTTTTCTCCTTTATTGGCTATCTGCCCTCCTTGGGGACTGTGCCATAAACGTGAATAGTCGTTTCGCTGTAAGATTCGTTTTCACCTGACAAGTGAAGGTTGCTCCTGGCGGCTGTACACAAACAATACATTCTTGGCGCAGGTAGAAAAAAGTCTGACAATGAAATCCCATTTTTTTTACCTTTTCTATGCCTTCTGCGTATAAATAAATAAATAAAACGAATTATTTACCTCTTTGCTTGATTGGAAAATGAATAATATAAAAGTTGACAGAAAATCAGTCTCCACACACGGAGTCGAACCCCCGACCACCGAATTACCAGTGTGAGTGTTTTTAGTCCAAAACGAACTGCGTACCTCAATTAGAACGAAAAATATGATTGCTTCAATGAGAAAAAATGTTGAAGAAATCAGACGTCAAATTGAATGTGCACTCATAACTTTCCTTAGATTCAACCAATTTGGATAATTAAGAGCTGAAAGTCCGCCTCTGTGGTGTAGTGGTTAGCGTGATTAAATGCCACCCCCCGGAGATCCGGGTTCGATTCCTGGCTCTACCACGAAATTTGAAAAGTGGTACGAGGGCTGGAACGGGGTCCTCTCAGCCTCGGGAGGTCAACTGAGTAGAGGTAGGTTCGATTCCCACTTCAGCCATCCTCGAAGTGGTTTCCCGTGGTTTCCCACTTCTCCTCCAGGCAAATGCCGGAATGGTACCTCACTTAAGGCCACGGCCGCTTCCTTCCCTCTTCCTTGCCTGTCCCATCCAATCTTCCCATCCCTCCGCAAGGCCACTGTTCAGCATAGCAGGTGAGGCCGCCTGGGCGAGGTACTGATCATTCTCCCCAGTTGTATCCCCGACCCAAAGTCTGAAGCTCCAGGACACTTCCCTTGAGGCGGTAGAGGTGGTATCCCTCACTGAGTCCGAGGGAAAAGCCGAACCTGGAGGGTAAACAGATGATGATGATGATGATGATGATGATATGATTGCTTCAAAGAGAGAAAAAATTTAAAGAATCAAATAATTTGAGGAAGGCGGAAGTTAAGTGATTTATAGTACCTGATGACAAATCTGTGCATGAATACCTTTCAGTAAAATAAAATGAAGGAACTTGACCGGTTAGAATGGCTGGACTGACTGACTTTAGTTTTCATAATTTTTTTAAATATGTAGGCTAGATGCTGAAATAATAACCAAATATGCCCTTGTATCACTAAAATGAGCAAATCAATAAAAATGGTTGAAATATGCATTAATATGCAACATGGAATTTGTTTAAACGGGGTCAAGGTTCTGTCATCCACAATAATTTTTCATATTTCGAGTAAAATGAGATCAGAGAAGTAATATGACTTTTACTTAACTTCTGAACCTTTGTGATTACTCAGCTTTTCCCATTCCTCAGCTGCTTTTGTAAACAAAATCGACTTTCAACCTATTACGTCGTGTTACGTACATGTAGTACGTGTTGAAGAGATGTTATCCGAGCTCGATAGCTGCAGTCGTTTAAGTGCGGCCAGTATCCAGTATTCGGGAGATAGTAGGTTCGAACCCCACTGTCGGCAGCCCTGAAAATAGTTTTCCGTGGTTTCCTATTTTCACACCAGGCAAATGCTGGGGCTGTACCTTAATTAAGGTCACGGCCGCTTCCTTCCCACTCCTAGCCCTTCCCTGTCCCATTGTCGCCATATCTGTGTCGGTGCGACGTAAAGCAACTAGCAAGAAAAAAAAGAGAGATGTTAAGTACAGAACAAAAATGGCCGGTCGGAAACCAGTGGGATCCGAACCGACAACCTCCCGATTTCACGTCGGGTACTTTACCAATTGAGCTATGGTGGCCTTGGGCATATTTGTTCCGTCGGAAAGGATAGCTACAGGTCTGGCACTACTTCCATCACACTGTCGAGTCGCCCGTTGTGGGCCAAGTCAACGAATATTGTATTTCGGTGTGAAAATTCAATATCCATTGAGCTTCTGGATTGTCACAGCCATAAACGAGTTTCAGACTTGGGTAGAAGCTACATTTTACTCTGGCCTGTGTCAACAGACAGATGGACAAAACCTTGCATTCAGGCTGATCATCTATCTGTGGACAACGAATTACTAGTGGGTAAGTAGATTAAGAAAGAAAGAGCCTGACAATATTACTAACGAAGTACCGAAACTAAATGCTAGATCTAAATTAAGAATACACACCGTTCTGATCGATAGAAGAAAACCATTGAAGTGCTGGTTTCTAAAGACGGTAATGCTCTGTAAGTGAACAACTATGGGCTCATTCATGCGGCACCCTAGGTATGTTAAACAGTTGAATATCTCATATGAAATTGTATTAGGGGTACATCTTCCCCGGCTACAAAATTTAAACTGCGCGCCTTCTCTATGGCCATCTATGGCAACGGACATGAGCTTTCAAACTTCCGAAAACCTTCTTTTTCGATGGCGAGATGGCTCTGCCATCTATTCAATAATGACATCTGTTGGACTAAAATCAAACTAATTGCCAGAGAAAATTTCTTTTGGGAATTGGTAACTTTTATTTTTGAGGCTCAAGCTGTTCTCCTTTGGGCCCGGCTCCCGAACTAATAGTTCAGCTGGTTCCTCCTCTACACATCACATGCTGTAACTATGTTCTCTAGCCAATCAAACCTCAGCCCATTAACATATTGTACTTTAATTTAGTCTCGAACTTTCCCCTACGGAACTATGTAAGGACAGCACTTTAGGGCCATCTTGTCTGAATTGCTCCAGTGCTTGGGAGTACGACTTGACGGAGGCCATAGAGGGCTAGGGAGGCAAGGGCGCGGCCTGCTTGAAGAAGATCCTGCGAAACAAGGTAATGGCAGAATTTACCTAAACATGTGATCGTTCTTAGTGGTAGTTCAAGGGGAAGGTTTCAGCCCTTTCTTAATGCAATTTTGTATTTTTGTGGTTGAAACGTAGAGTCTTCTGTTCCCTACTGGGAAATATGTAACGTAAGGGAACGCGAGTGGTGACCCTCAGTCGTCTTCCCATCAACTTTTGAATTGGGTGACTAAACTTTTCAACCCGCTAAATTTTAAAACTTTGTCTCGTCCTTAAATGTTCCTCCTTTAGTCACCCTTTTTAGTATGGTATTAGCCTTCGTGTCATTGAGCCTTAAGCCCATTTAGGTTCTAGCCCTTCCTGAAATTTATAGAAGGAGTGTTTTTTATCCTTAAGGCCTTGTAGTATGGGTATGTATACCCCTGGGTACTTTTAATTATTCTTAGGGTAACTGTATTTTCTTTTCGGTTCCCTTCGCAAACCGTGATTAGTATTTTTGTGGAGCATTGCCATTGTTAAGCCCACCATAGTGAACCCATAATGCTACGATGAGAAAATTCTTTTTTATTTTCCCAATATTTATTTCAGCTACAAACTACTTTTTTTGAGAGCAGCATTTCAAGAGCCTCTCTGTTTCGTGGGAGCGAGCTACCCGCGTCAAGCAAGCTGTGAACTCGTGAAACGCCGGGACACTTCGGTGGACTTCGAATATTCAACAATTTTTCAAATTCAAGGAATTCTTCGTAACGAGAGATTTTGGCAACACAGTAAATCCAAAAATAAAGAATCTAAATTATTCTTAAACCCTATGGAAAGACAGAACCCCCAGGGTAAAAATAAATGCAGTTAAGCCTAGAGAAGAATTTGCGCCCGGCTCCCGAACTAGCCACACGTGCCAAGGTCGATGGATGAAGAAAACCCGTGAAACGCCCGGGCAAAAATAATTTCTTTTGCCTGTTGCGAGTATGGTAAAAATATGAAATTAACACCGTAATAAATCGTAAGTCTGTCCGAAGTTATGGAACAAATTTCAGAAAAATTGGTGTATTGAATGCGGAATTAGCAGATTGTGCAATCAAGCTTCATGGTGTGAGTAGCGTCACCCCATAGGGTATAAAAGAAATCTCCCTTCGAACATTACACAGTCTCTGTCTGGTTACTGGTGCAGCGGAGCCCGCGTCACTCGTCAGCAGAAAAGTGTGAAAATTTGGTCTCCAAATAACTTATTACATGTTCGTGTCTATGGTTCAAATATACTGTTAGAATGGAAGATGATAGAAATTTTCTGAGCTTCCGCTAATGGGAACTTTGAAGGTTTAGATATTTGGGTGAATAAGTAATTGAGTTTCTCTTTGTATCCAGTGCGTGCGTATAATATGTGTTAGAGTCTGGATGTGAGCTACAGGGTCTGGTTTCTTATCTGTTGGAACACCTGGACTTTTTAGTAGGGTGAAAGGAAGTAGCGGTCTTGTGAACGCAGTAGATGTGGTCATATGAGCAGTGTTCGTCGCCTGCTAAACGTTTGAAAGTGCGTCGGAAAGTGTTGTGTAATTTAAGTTGTATGTATGAGAAGATGATGGCAAATATAGCTATGGAAAGCTAAATAAACGAGTTCTGCTGGTTAGATGCAGCCAGAATCCAGGACGATGGCTACGATCACATGTCTGTGAATACTTTGTATCAATGTTATAGTTAGATTATTGTTTGTCCCTACCAAATTTCATTGCGTGTGTTGGGTTGATATTTTGTAATGCTCAGGCAAAGGTATTATATTTCTGGTCAGCGCGTGAAAATCTTTAGTGTTGTAAAATTCACGTCAAGAAACTATAAAATGCGAAGTTTAAATATTGTGTTAATATTCTTTGAGATATTGTCCGAATTGAGTAAATTTAGGAAGGTGCTAACGATAACGTAGTCGTGGCGAATGTTTTAATTTCGAATATCGTTTGAATTCAGAAATTTTTTGTCAAAATAGTAATAATAATAATAATAATAATAATAATAATAATAATAATGTCTACCGCGGGATAAAATTTTCCTATGTTAAAAGTGGATTTAACAAGTATGTTCTACAAGGTTTGCGGGTGTCTAGAAAATTCCAGTGAAATCCGATAAAGTTATGTTTTATTCATGGGAAGTAAAATTTTATGACATCGTGTATGTCGATGATATGGAAAATCACGGTGTGTTGTTGTATTCTCGAGGTCCGAAAGTTGTAGTAACAGTAAAATAAAAAGGTGTATTTTTATAAAAGTTGTTTGTCATGAGGGGATTGAGGTTTGAGAAGTCTTGAAATATAAGAAAATGGATTGAGAACGAAGAATTTATATATGTGGAGATAAGAGTTGTCGAAATGTTGAAGGCAGGGAAAGCCTGGATATTTCATATAATACCGCCCTGAGAAGGCGATGAGAATGAATTTTTGAGACAGGCTATATTTGGCGAGAGCGAAGAATTTTTGAGACAGGCTGTACATTAAATGTGAGATTTATGTGGCAGGCTGTAGTATAATCCGCTAAGAATCCGAAAGCTGAGACCTGGAGAAGGTTTGCTCGAGATGATTATTGTGTGAGGCACAGTAAATTTCAAGTAAAATCCCAAGTGCAAGACGATTTATGGTAGAGATTGTAAATCATGGTAGTAAAAGAAAAAATCAAGTGACTAGTTACGCAAAGTCAGTATAATGAATATTAGAATAATATGACCTCAAGGATAGAAGAGCATTTTGAAGACACGGTTGGTGTTGTTTGACCGTAATGACAAGTTTCCAATCAGTAAAGTTCATAAATTACAAGGAAACATTGTGGGATGAGATATAGGACGTTATTAAAGCGATATGTTTGGCTGTGTAGATTCATTGGGTTTCGTTTCACTGAATAGTCATGGAATATGAATATTTGGAAAATAACGGTAGGCGATTTGAGGGCTTCACCCTAAAACTGCAGTGTGTATTTTTGCGATGGTGATGATTATTGTTTGGCGATAGTCAAGTAGTGTCAGACGTGTGTTGGAAGTCATTATCATTTTTCCAAACTTCATTGTGTATGCTGAGATCGTGTTTGAGTTGTGGATTGTTCGCCATGCGATATTTATCTTCAATTTTACGTTTAGTAACAAGATAGGGACTTATTGCCTTTTCCGACTTGAGTTCATTCTGTGGCAAGATTCGTTTGGTTGTGTGTTATTAGTTTCGACCAGATTTACAACCGAAATATCTAAGAGTTTGTTTGAAGTTACGATTTCGCCTGATATGCTAGAGGAAGCGTATATGACCCAATTTCCGCTCGACAATAGATTTTTTTGCTATTTGCTTTACGTCGCACCTACACAGATATCTCTTACGGTCACGATGGGATAGGAAAGGCCTAGGAAGTGGAAGGAAGCGATCGTGGCCTTAATTAAGGTACAGCCCTGGCATTTGCCTGGTGTGAAAATAGGAAACCACGGAAAACCATCTTCAGGGCTGCCGACAGTGGGGCTCGAACCCACGATCTCCCGATTACTGGATACTGGCCGCAATTAGACAACAGATTTAGGACGTCACATGTTATCCTATGAGTATACTGATGATGAGACGTCCTAGTTCACGCTCAACGATAGAATTAGGGAGGTGTGTGTACATAGAGGTTATTGTTAGGATGTGCAGACATTAAGTAGGCCCGACGATAGGTCTGGGATGTCAGCTGTCTATACTCAAGTCTTAGATTAGATGTTTTTGCGAAGTGACTTGATAGTTGGTAGTGTCTGCAGTGGTATACGCAATGCGAAGAGTGTTAGCTCGGTAATAACGAGGCCAAGCTTGTGCGCATCCCGTTACCAGCTGGAAGGTGTTTACCTAAGATTATGGAATCACTAATGGCGAGGGTGTCCAACATTGGGTACTGAGCTAGCGGAGATTGACTAATTTATGAGATTCCTACTTTCTCCGAAGAAAATTCTTCGATATTGTAAAAGAAAATATAGATATGCTATCCGATGTGACTGCGTTTGAAATATTTAATAATTAATAATTAATTTTTTATCAAGGATTTATACAAATGATTTTTTTTTGTGCAATTAAGAATGCAATAAAAGTTAGT
Organism: Anabrus simplex; assembly: GCF_040414725.1. Taxonomy (NCBI): domain Eukaryota; kingdom Metazoa; phylum Arthropoda; class Insecta; order Orthoptera; family Tettigoniidae; genus Anabrus; species Anabrus simplex. Next base: position 133,833,725 of record NC_090269.1, read on the forward strand.
AAGCACATATTTGGTCCTCATTTCAAGTAGTTAGGCTCTCTTCTGAACCCCATAGTTTGGTTAAGATCGTGACCGAAACATTCACGCAACGACCCCAAGATTTAAGAGTTCAATATTGCTCTACTGTAGCAGCTGTGGCCGACCAACGATGGAATGGTATGTCAAGGGTTCAGTAAGCCAACCGCGTATGAACACTCTGAAGTGGGGTCACCCTGTGTGTTGCCCAGTGTGATTATGTGTTCCAAAAGCAACTGATTTCCTGTTCGAGGCGAGACTCTTGTATTATAGAGGACTCTTATGAAGTGTACCTGCTGGGACCAAACTTTGCTCTTTCATATGTAATTTAACGGCCGAAAGTTTATCCCAAGTTATTTTGTACCTGATTTACCACTCCTTACTCCTAGGCATTGTTGGAGCTGACGACCTCGTTGTTAACATTTTCAGTTTTCTTTGTTATACTAGTAAATTTTCTGTCTCTCAATTTTAAGAAAGGTAAGAAATAAAATTCCCAAATTTGTTATACTAAAAGCTCCTCTAAGTAATCCCCTGTCCAGCCATTCAACACAGGCACTTCCTATTCCTCTGTGAGCCACTGAAACTCCGGGTGAAGGTAAACACCTTTGTGGATTACCAACGGGGTACATGACTTAGGAAAGATTATTTTGTGAGAATCGAGTGCTGTCGCATTTTCGAGATATTAGCAAGTCAGTAGTCAAAGGAATTTTAGGCTTCGTTAAAGCCTTTGATGTCGTACCACATGACAACGTAAACTAGGAGGAAAAAGTTGATGAATGAATGATAAAAGAAAGGAAAGAAGGGGGAAGCAAGCAAGCTAAGGAACTCGCAGTAAAATGGTAATGATGGGGCCGCTTGTGTTTGTTGTATTAAACGTACTGCATGGGAAGGTACCTGTAAATCGAAACAAACAAATATACGAAAATGTAGTCTTGTATGGGGAATGTACTCTTTCAGATATGGATGACTGATGTCAATATATATCATAGGAGACTATGAAATGAAATGAAATGGCGTGTGGCTTTTAGTGTCGGGATATGTCCGAGGACTTCTGCTCGCCAGGTGCAGGTCGTTTGATTTGTCGCCCGTAGGCGACCTGCCCGTCATGATGAGGATGAAATGATGAAGACGGCACATATACCTAGCCTCCGTGCCAGCGAAATTAACCATTGATGGTTAAAATTCCCGACTCTGCCGGGAATCGAACCCGGGACCCTTGTGACGAAAGGCCAGCACGCTAACCATTCAGCCATGGAGATGGACATAGGATACCATGTAGAATATAATCCAAAGTGGCACACGTAGATAGTGTAATTGCTAAACCGTACAAATGGTTCAGTTTTGCAATAAGGGTGTTAAGAGATATAATAAACATGGCAAATGAACTCGATTATCTACAGTACTGTAATTATTCTTGCAGGATCAGTAACCTAACTTAATAGAACACAGGGCTACTGCCTGGGACTCATCAAAATAGGGCTCATCAGTGTACTGGAAATGGTAATGAGAAAGGTTGTACGGTTTGTGCTGTACAATTTCCCTACTAAAAGGATAATAATTAATAATAATAGCATGAGACCTTCGGAGAGGCCTTGTGCAGGTCTTTCTCCCTATAGGCGACTTGCGCGTCTGGGAGGATGGTGCTCTACCTATGATGAATTCTAATGCTGAGGACGGCACACATCATTTATCAAAGGATTTCCACTTTTCTATTGATTAAACCGAGTTCGGTAGCTGCAGCCCCTTAAGTGCCGGCAGTATTCAGAATTTGGGAGATATTGGGTTTGAAACCCATTATCAGCAGCCCTGAATAGAGTTTTCTGTGGTTTCCCATTTTCGCACCAGGCAAATACTGTGCTGTACCTTAATTAAGGCCACGGCCACTTCTTCTGTTGTATGTCCGGCGCTCCCTTTCTCGCTCCGCCAGCCAGCTGTACGCGCGCCTGTGTATCATTCTGCTAGCTTCGACGCGCAGCCCTCAGTGCGCGTGCCTGACCATCGAGTGTACTATAAATAGGAGCTCCCGGCCTGCTCACTTGCCCACTTGCCCCGGTGTCCAGCTCCAGAATACACCCTACGTCGAGCACGGAGGCTACTCCTCTTGAAAATGTGCTTCGACCAGGTGGACTGAATTTCTGGCAGTACGAGGTTTCACCTCTGGTCACCGCTCCCTTACCTGTTTCCACTGCCTATGTTCCGTAATTCTTTTACAAGCCATTTTCATTCCCTAAGTTATGCAAGCTCCCTTAGTTTCGCTAGGTGGAATTTCTTCAATCAATTGAACTTGCTTTTTAGGAATTCAGGCACTTCAACAAACAAGGACTCTCATAAACATTTATGTTAGTGTGCCAGATAGTTCTCGACTATCAACGTGTCAATTCACAAAGACTATCTTTTCAAGATAGAAGTGTATATAAAGACTGCAAACCTGTACATATTGTATAAAGACAGACTTTTCTCAAGATTCAATATTCCTTTTTGCTTCAAAATAAATTTCAGTTATTTGTGTAAATATTATAAAGTGAAGCAAATAAAAGTTGTGTTTTGTAAACTTCAACCTTGGTTACAACACAACTCTATGGCGACGAGGTAAAAAAGCACCAAAATACAATTCATCGGCCCCAGTCGCCAACTCTATGGCGACGAGGTAAAAAAGCGACACTACAATTCATCGGCCCCAGTCGCCAACTCTATGGCGACGAGGTAAAAAAGCAACAAACTACAATTCTTCGGCCCCAGTTGCCAACTCTATAGCGACGAGGTACACACGAAACCAACACTACAATTCAACGGGTCCAGTTGTCAACTCTACGGCGACGTGCTAAACAACAACGACACTCCAACCAGTTCTGACACACAGCTTACCTTACTCTTTCTTGCACGCATCTCGCAATGGCTACTGCGGAACAACTCGCTACGGTCTTCCAAGCCTTACAGCAACAACAACAACAGTTTATGCAACAACAACAGGCAGCATTAATTCAGGCTATTCAAGCTATTTCTGTCTCTACACAGCCATCAGCTATTCCTCCGTTCTCTGCTTTTGATCCGGCTAAGGAAGAATGGTCAGTTTATTTAGCCCGCTTGCAACAGCATTTCATCTGCCATTCTGTCACAGATGATCAACGCCGCCGCGCACTATTTCTTAGTTCGGTTGGCAATGCTACGTGTGAATTACTACGTAAATTGAGTCCAGAAGAACACTTATCTGAGGTACCCTTCACGCAGCTCTTAGCCCGTCTCACGGAACACTATGCCAAAGCTCCTCACATAGTGGCTGCTCGCTATAAATTTTTTCAGAGCAGAAAGCAACCCCATCAGACACATACTGAATGGATAACTGAATTGCGTGGTCTAGCTAAACCCTGCCAGTTCATCTGCTCCAAGGACGGTTGTGGTTCATCCTACACTGATTCTCTCATTCGGGACATGATAATTTTACATACTCCTGAAGACAAAATACGTTTTGACGCTGTCAAGCATAGTAACCCTTCTTTAGAAGACGTCCAGCGTATTGCTACGGTTTATGAGCTTACTACCAAGACTGCCGCAGCCATAGCTTCTCCACACGAAGTTGCACAAGTCTCGCCTCAAGCCCGCAAGTCCTCTGCTACAGTGAACCGTACGGATAAGGCGCTCTCCACCAAGCATTCTCGCCAGGTTCCCTCTCGTAATGCTAAACGGAAGCCCAATTCTAAAAGCACCTCGAAACTCCTGCCTTCCTGCCGAGGCTGTTTCAAGCATCATGAACGTCGTGACTGTCGTTTTTTCAAAGCTACTTGTGAACGATGTAATAAACTTGGACACATTCAGACTGTCTGTCAAAGTTCGCTCCGCCCTGCTAAGACTACTGCAGCGCGCCGGAAGCATATACAGCCCCGCCAAGACATGGAAATTGATCAGATCAATCTTATTCTTCCCACGAAGGATTCTCACAAAATCATCATTCCTCTCTCATTCTCTGATCGATCTGTCGATTTTCAATTAGACACTGGATCACCTGTCTCTATTATTAACCTGACTACCTACCACGACTTAGGTTCACCTTCATGCTCTCCAGCTGACATCCAGCTCGTGACATTTAACAAGAAGAAAATTGACATCAAAGGTCAAATTAAGCTTCAGGCTAGTTATAAAGGAATTCAGAAGGCCATTCCTCTTCTCGTAGTTAACAACTACACTGCATCAAACATTATGGGCATGGATCTATTTAACTTATTTGGTTTCCAGATACATGACAACATTAACGTCGTATCTACATTGCATCCTACTTCTGACGTTACCGCTCTCCTAGCGCAGTTTCCTGAAGTCTTCGACTCTCAGCTTGGAACAGCAAAAGACTATACAGCTCACATACAGCTGAAATCCGGAGCTAAGCCTCGCTTCCTCAAAGCACGTCCAGTACCCCTAGCACTTCAAGACCAGGTCACGAAAGAATTAGAACGATGGATACAAACTGGAATAGTAGTACCAGTTACTTCTAGTCCATGGGCTACTCCACTCGTGGTAATCAAGAAACCTGATGGTAATGTTCGACTTTGTGGCGATTTTAGATCTACAGTCAACGCACAACTAGAAACCGATATATTTCCTATTCCACGTCCAGAAGACTTATTCCGTCGTCTCTCTGGTGGACAATTCTTCTCTCGAGTTGATCTTAAAGAAGCATATCTCCAGCTACTTTTAGACGAAGAATCTAAGAAATTTCTCACACTCAACACTCCTCTCGGACTGCTCCAGCTCCAGCGGCTCCCATTTGGTGTTTCATCCTCAGCGGCTATTTTTCAGCGCTATTTGGCTCAACTCACCGCCTCAATTCCCGGTTGTGCTAACTACCTGGATGATATTATTGTTACTGGAAAAGATCATCAGGAACATCTCACCAATCTCCGCCTTCTTCTCCAGAAATTGAAAGACAATGGACTACGAGCGAATCTAGCTAAATGTACCTTCTTTCAGCCTAAAGTTCACTACCTCGGACATATACTTGATAAGAATGGAATTCGTCCTAGTATGCAGAATGTCTCCGCGATAGTAAACATGCCAGCACCTCAGAACCTCAAGCAGCTTCAGTCCTTCATAGGAAAAGCGAACTATTATAATAAGTTCATTCCACGCTTCGCTACAGTGGCAGCTCCATTAAACGCTCTACGTAAAAAAGGTGTTAAGTTTCAGTGGACTCCGCAATGCCAACAGGCATGGAAAACAATCAACAACGCCTTAATTCAAGCTATACAACTCACTCATTTTCAGCCCGACAAGATCATCACGCTAGCTACTGACGCTTCAGACTACGGTGTCGGTGCCGTTCTCTCCCAGAAGGATCGTCATGGACAAGAACGCCCCATCGCCTTCGCTTCGAAAACACTTAATGACCATCAACGTCGATACTCACAGATAGAGAAAGAAGCTTTAGCCATCATCTTTGGTATTCGCCGTTTCAATGAATATCTTTATGGCAACCATTTCCTGATCATTACCGATCATAAGCCTCTCGTACACTTATTCCATCCTGGTAATAAGATCCCAGAGAATTCCCTCAGAAAGCTTCAAAGATGGTCCATGTTCCTTTCTGATTATTCCTATCAGATTGTATATCGAGCCACATCCCAGCATTGTAATGCTGATGCCCTCTCCCGCTTACCCGTTGGTCCTGATACTGCCTTCGATTCTCAAGAATCTGAATGTCTTCAGTTGGACATAGAACTTGAAGATACTGTATCCAGTTTTCCTATTGATGCTACCTGCATAGCTAAAGCTACGGATAAGGACAGTACACTTGCTACTGTACGTACTTACATCCGCAACGGTTGGCCTCTTCAGAGCACACTTCCTGCCCACCTGGCACCTTATCATCGTATGCAGCATCGTCTCACGACTCGTGCCGGAGTTGTACTACTAGAAGCAGGCACCATCTTCCGAGTGGTTATCCCACTTAGCCTACAGAAACAAGTTCTCGAATTATTACACCAAAGCCATTGGGGTATATCCAGAACAAAGCAACTCGCCCGTCAACACTGCTACTGGCCCGGTATTGATGCCGCCATCGAAAAGCTAATACCTCATTGTGAGCAATGTCAAACGAATCAGAACGCCCCGTCTTCTGATCTTGCTTCCTGGCCTCCTGCTACTACTCCATGGGAACGAGTTCACATCGATTTCGCAGGTCCTTTCCTCAATTCCATGTGGTTAATAGTCATCGATTCACTGTCAAACTTTCCATATGTAGTGGATATGCATTCGACTACTACAACCGAAGCTACCATTCGTGCTCTCCAGAAAATCTTTACTACAGAAGGTTTACCACAAGTACTCATTTCGGACAACGGATCTCAATTTACCGCTACTGCTTTTCAGAACTTTTGTACACATAATGGCATTCGTCATATCCTAGCACCACCTTTTCACCCTCAATCTAATGGTGAAGCTGAACGCTTCGTACAAACATTTAAAAGAAGTATGAAGAAAGCTGTCTCTTCAGGCTTAACTAAAGACCAAGCCTTGCTCCAACTCTTAAACACCTACAGAACTCTACCCGGCGCTGATAATATCACTCCTGCACAGAAGCTCCATGGACGACCTCACAGAACTTTACTTTCTCTGTTACAGCCTCTTCCGGCCCAGCATAAGACCTCACCAACGAAGTTCTCCCTCAACGACAAGGTCTACACCAGGACATTCAAATCCAACCCACTCTGGATACCTGGAGTCATCTGCAGATCTTTGGGTCATCGTCTCTACGAGATACAGACTACGGAGAAACGTATCTGCCGCCATCAAGATCAGATACGTCTGCGCTACCGCCCCTGTCCAGCTATTGATGCTATTGCTAAACCAGATAAATCTATTGCCGAACGAGCTTTAGATCATTTAATAACAATGGGTTCCTTTCAGGACGAGACAGCGCCACTCCGCCCAGTTCCAGCTCCGGACAATACAACAGAGATATCAGCAGCTCCGCCCCAGCATCGCAGTCGCCGCCAGCGCCGCCGCCGTTTCACGCCGTACCGGCGCATTTAGGAGGGGAGGGTGTTGTATGTCCGGCGCTCCCTTTCTCGCTCCGCCAGCCAGCTGTACGCGCGCCTGTGTATCATTCTGCTAGCTTCGACGCGCAGCCCTCAGTGCGCGTGCCTGACCATCGAGTGTACTATAAATAGGAGCTCCCGGCCTGCTCACTTGCCCACTTGCCCCGGTGTCCAGCTCCAGAATACACCCTACGTCGAGCACGGAGGCTACTCCTCTTGAAAATGTGCTTCGACCAGGTGGACTGAATTTCTGGCAGTACGAGGTTTCACCTCTGGTCACCGCTCCCTTACCTGTTTCCACTGCCTATGTTCCGTAATTCTTTTACAAGCCATTTTCATTCCCTAAGTTATGCAAGCTCCCTTAGTTTCGCTAGGTGGAATTTCTTCAATCAATTGAACTTGCTTTTTAGGAATTCAGGCACTTCAACAAACAAGGACTCTCATAAACATTTATGTTAGTGTGCCAGATAGTTCTCGACTATCAACGTGTCAATTCACAAAGACTATCTTTTCAAGATAGAAGTGTATATAAAGACTGCAAACCTGTACATATTGTATAAAGACAGACTTTTCTCAAGATTCAATATTCCTTTTTGCTTCAAAATAAATTTCAGTTATTTGTGTAAATATTATAAAGTGAAGCAAATAAAAGTTGTGTTTTGTAAACTTCAACCTTGGTTACAACATCTTCCCCACTCCTAGCCCTTTCCTACCCCACCGCCGCCATAAGACCTATCTGTGTCGGTGCGACGTAAAGCAACTTGAAACTAAAAAATTAAAAATAGTTAGGATCCTCCTGACTTATATTTCACTTTACTTTACTTCTTATTTCATGTTGTGTCTCGGTATTAGGGCTCCATCCCCTTTTATTTGTGATGAAAAATACATCCATCACTTTATATGTTAACAGCGCCAGTAACCATTTTTCCATTTAACCAATGCTAGACTATTTTTTAAGCCGGCCCCGTGGTGTAGAGGTAGCGTGCCTGCATGTTGCCCGGAGGTCCCGGGTTCAATTCCCGGCCAGGTCAGGTACTTTTATCTGGATCTGAGGGCTGCTTCGAGGTCCACTCAGCCCACGTGATTTCAGTTGAGGAGCTATCTGACGATCAGATAGCGGTCCCGGTCTAGAAAGCCAAGAATAACGGCCGAGAGGATTCGTCCTGCTGACCACACTACGCCTCATAATCTTCACGCCTTCGGGCTGAGCAGCAGTCGCTTGGTGAGCCAAGGCCCTTCAGGGCTGTAGTGGCATAAGATTAGGTTAGACTAGTTTTTAGAGTGATAAGTGATTTGGTTGGAAGCAGCACGGTAATGTTGCCCCACCGCTTTTTATGGAATAAGCTGACGACTGAATTTACTGTTACGTAGCAAGCCCAGACTTCAGACACTCACAGAGTAGCAATAGAACACGATGGAGGCCTTCACTGGTGCCACTCCGAGTAATTTGTTATTTGTGCTTTGAAGGAGGATTAATGGCTAAATGCACGAACCTTGTTTGCCGTAATCAGCGTTTAGGATTCTTGACTGTTTAACTTTAACCCACAATAATCAGTCAATTGTTTTGAAGAAAAATTGGAAAATTAGTGGAGAGATTTCGTTTATCTATTAAAAAATCTGCATCATTTCTTCAGGAAACGGTGCAAACTATCCTACAATTTCCAACGCAGGGAAATCATCCGTTTCTGTTATCAATAGATTTGATTTCTCCAGCGATTTTCTTCCAAGTTTCTTCTTTCTGCTTTATGGTGACTCCATCTGTCTTTTTTTTTATTTTCAATGACGTCTTTGTGCGTGACAACTAATTCTGCTACAATCATCATCATCATTTCCCTTTATCCAGTTCCTGCCGCGTCGAGGTGTATTTATGGCACTTCTCTACCTTCCTCTTTCCTTCCACCATTCGTCTTCCACGATCTTGTCCCAGTCTAAATTTCGTCTTCTTATGCCGCTCTTCATTGATTCAATCCCCCATGTTCTAGGTCTTCTTCTTGCTCACTTGCCCTAGCACTTTGCCTCCGGCATATGTCTGGAATTTCTATTCTCCTCCATCCTCTTTATATGTCCAAACCACCGTACTTTATAATTTTTAATTCTCTCATTTATCCTTCCTATCCCAAATTCCTTCTAAACAACTTCATTTCTCACTCTGTCTTTCCTTGTCTTTCCTATCATACTTCCTAGGATTTCATCTCACTGACTTGAATTCCACTCTCTTGCCTGCTAGTCAAAGTCAAAGTCTCACCTGCTTAAATCAGTATGAGTACATTTTGCACATTATCCTAGTACTTTTCCTTGGTACTTCTTTGCTCCAAACTAGTTTTCTTGCACTTTGGTAGAATGCATTGCTCTGCTGACCCTCCTTCTACGATATCGATTTGAAAATGGGAGAAATTTGACGACATTTCTTTTTTTCCTCGTTTGTTCTATCGTGTTGCTAATAAGGGTTCTTTATGTCGCACCGATTCAAATAGGTCTTCTTGCGACGATGGGATAGGAAAGGGCTAGGAGTAGGTGGAAACATTCGTGGCCTTAATTATGGTACAGCATTTGCGCGGTGTGAAAATGGGAAACTACAGAAAACCATCTTCAGGGCTGCCGACAAGTGGGGTTCGAACACACCATCTCCAGAATTTGCTAATAAGTACTTTCAGAAATGAGGAAATGGGTATTTTTCCAACTAACACAAGAAATATGAAATCACCATAGGTGTTCATTGTTCTCCATTTTCGAGCAAAACTTCACGCTAGTGTTTGATTCTACTGCCAACTCAACGTGCTTCACGATTCCTTGTAACCAATCTTTAAATTTAAAACATGTTTACGTACACACTGGTTAGCTGAATCTTAAACAAAGTTGATGCACTTGGCTACTTTGAAACATATGAAGGAAATTGATATTTTCCCAATGCCAAGTGGCGGGCCAAGGTCGAAAACTTGGATTTAACATTACAGGCTCAACAGGGACAACATATCACAAAATCTAAACGACCCGACTTCTTGCATACCAAAGTGTATAATATCACCGGACTACAAGAAATGGTAGATAAAATGAGTTGATAGAAAGTTAAGAAAAGAAAATTAGTGTAAAGAAATCTACTTTATTGTGGAAAATGTCTTATTAAAATTATTATTATCATTGTTATAATTATACATACATCTTCATTATAGATTATGCCTTTCAGATTCAGTCTGCAAGCCTCCATGAATTTACTATTTCTTTAAATAATTTGCTTTACTTTGCACCGACACAGATATGTCCTATGGCGACGATGGGATAGGAAAGGCCTAGGAGTGAGAAGGAAGCGGCCGTGGATTTAATTAAGGCCATTAGTGTTTAAGGTAGCCTACTGAATTATTATGGTGAAGGAAAAATACTTATAATTCCTTTCTTCTCAACTTCAACGTGGCTGTCACATTTTATAACATTTGCATTTGCACGTGCATTTTTAGAAGTAGAGTAGTAAAATCAGACAAATGTAGCTTACAAACTCGGCCATGGAGAGCGACCAACAAATATGGATCAGTCAATATCTGAAGCCTCGCGATTGCCTCACATGTGTGACAAACTGATTTCACAGAGGGAATATGTGGGATAATAATTGAAGATATACTTTCCCTCAATAACTTGGCACGTACTATTTTACCACCCTACGGAAAGACGACGTGCAGAACGGTCAAGGAAATTATGGAGAACACAATGCCGATAAATTTCTTTAATTTCAGACAGGGAAACACCATGAATAGGAAGAAGAGGATAAATAGAACATGTTAAGACTTTATTTAATTTGGCATGTTATTAGTCACATTATGACAGGTTTCAACCTCGCCATATTTGATAAACACTACTGGGAACTAGGGGTTAAGATCACAGTTGCAGGCGAGACCTCCTTCTCCATTGAGGCATAGATCATGGCACACTGCCGGCCAGTCGGGTATTTCATTACTACCACCTTCCCTAAGTGCTCCTACAACAGTGTTCTTTGCTGCATCTTCCTCAGCTTCCTTGTCGGATGGAGACTGTGGATTTTTCCTGGAGGCTGGGGCCAAGTATTTCTTAATGTTCTTCCCGGATTTGGCATAAAACTTCTCGTCACATTTACGGCAGCCATAGACGGTGAGGCCTTCCATCTCGCAGAACATGACGCAGATATTGTTCCAGTTGATGGGAGTTACCAAAAACCGCCGGTCGATTTCGTACGAGTCGCACTCGCACAGCGGGTCTCCTAGTGCGTAGGCGCACAACAGAGGGCAGACGTTGCGCCGGGGAGAGCCTTGCTTCTTCACGAGCGTGCCGTTAGAGACCGCTGCGGCCGCCTTCTTCAGCTCCTTGAAGTTCACATTCTGGGGAAAAGAGTTGGAAATTAGTCTATGATTGCTACAAAATATCGACGGATAAACTTGTGTAAAATAAGGTATTTTTAATTGAATTCAGTTTGACGGATCGAGCCACGGCTGGATTGGGGTGAGTGATGGGATAATCGAATGTTTTATTAATCGAATAACCTCCATCCGATTATTTAGATAATCGAATCATTCGAATCCAGTTCCTAATGAATAATAGAAAAAAGAACGATTAGGAAAGTCACTATTCGATTGTCTCATGATTCGAATGGAGTTTCGGATGGATAATAAAAAATAATCGAAAAATAATCTTATGCGAAAAAATATTCGGATGGAAAAATTTTCACTGTTCGATTGTCTCAGTATTTCGAATGGAGTTTCGAATGAATAATCGAAAAAATATTCGGATGGAAAAATATTCACTATTCGATTGTCTCATTATTTCGAATGGAGTTTCGAATGAATAATCGAAAACATATTCGGATGGAAAAATATTCAATATTCGATTGCCTCATTCATTCGAATGAATAATCAAATGAGAAATATAATCGAATAATCGAATAAAAGAAAATAATCGAATAAGCGATTATGTTGGGTTCGATTATCCCATCACTAGACTCAGGATATCTTATTCAAAAGTGAGAAGTAACAAATATGAAAGTATCGAGAATTATAAATAAATAAATAAATAAATAAATAAATAAATAAATAAATAAATAAATAAATAAATAAATAAATAAATAAATAAATAAATAAATAAATAATATCTGGCTTCTTGGTAGAATTGTCAGTGCAGTGACAATCAGTTTAAGGGCACCGGGTTCGATTCCCCGCCAAACCGGGGAATTCAGTCGCATCTGGTTAATTGTTCTGGCTCGGGGACTGGGTATTGGTATTCCTTTTTATTTACACACAACACACTACATGTTCAGTCATCACAGATATATACAAGAGTGAATGCATCCCTCCATCCGTCAACCTGAATTCAATTAAAAATACCTTATTTTACACAAGTTTAGGATTGGCATCGGATAGGTCATCCGCTTGTAAAACTGGGATCAATATACACGTAGAGCTGGACTTTAATACTGAAAAAGCCGAAAATAATAATAATAATAATAATAATAATAATAATAATAATAATAATAATAATCATCATCATCATCATCATCATAATAATGAAAAGGTGTGTGACTTTTAGTGCCAGGACTGTCCGAGGACATGTTCGGCTTGCCAGTTGCGTGTCTTTTGATTTGACTTCTGTAGGTGACCTGCGCGCCGTGATGAGGATGAAATGATGACGAAGATGACACATACACCCAGCTCTCGAGCCAATGAAATTAACCAATGATGGTTAAAATTCTCGACCCTGCCGAGAATCTAACCCGGGACCCCTGTGACCAAAGTTCAGCACGCTAACCATTTAGCCATGGAGAAATAATAATAATAATAATAATAATAATAATAATAATAATAATAATAATAATAATAATAATAATACAGTTATGTCTGTAGCGAAAGAATCTAAGAGAATTGAAATCAGGTTGGGAATACAAATCTGGAACAGGCAAATAATTTCAAGTATTTAAGATGTTATATTCTCCCAGGATGGTGGTATAGTAAGTGAGATTGTATCAAAGTGCAGTAAAGCTAATGAAGAGAGGTCGCAGTTGCGATCAGCAGTTAGCTCCCGGACGAAATTATCTTTACACAAGTCCGTTTCCAGATCAATTTTGCTGTACGGGAATGACAGCTTGCTGGACTCAGGATATCTTATTCATAAGTTAGAAGAAAGAGACATGGAAGTGGCGGAAATGTTCGCTGGTACAAGCAGGTGGGAACAATGGCAGTGGGTACCATAGACTGAGGAGATAACGGCTAATTTAAGAATTAACTCGACTGATGAAGCAGTAAGCAAAAACCAGCTTCGATGGTGGGGTACAGTGAGGCGAATTGAGGAGAGGTTACCTACGATAATAACGGACTCGATCGTGGAAGGTAAGAGAAGTAGAGGCAGACGAAGACGAAGACGACTTAGTTTCCACTGATCTAAGAATAAGAGGTATAGAACTGATGCGGCCAGAGAGCTAGGTACAACTAGAGGATTGTGAAGGAGTTTGGGAAATTATCAGCTTGCATTCGGGAGATAGCGGGTTCAAACCCAACTGTCGGCAGGCCTGAAGATGGTTATCCGTGGTTTCCCATTTTCAAACCTGGCCTTAACTAAAGCCACGGCCGCTTCCTTCACACTTCCAGGCCTCTCTTATCCCATCGTCGCCGTAATACCTATCCGTGTCGGTGGGACGTAAAGTCAATTGTAAAAAATAGGAATTTCACGGAGACTTGCAGACTGAATCCGAAAGGCATAACAATTTATAATGAAGATGTATGTACAATTATAATAATAACAACCTTCTTCTTCTTCTTCTTTTTCTACCGCTTTTCCCACACCTGTGGGGTCGCGGGTGAGAACTGTATCACACATGTAGATTTGGCCTTGTTTTACTACCGGATGCCCTTCCTAACGCCAACCCTATATGGAGGGATGTATTCACTTTTGCGTGTTTCTGTGGTGTGTTGTCTGAATATGAAGAGGAGAGTGTATTAATAACAATGATAACAATAATGTTACTAAGAAATTTCCCATGTCCGAAGCATTGGCTGAATGGTCAGTGTTGAGACCTTCGGTTCAGAGGGTCCCGGGTTCAATTCCCGGCCGAGTCGTGTATTTTAATCGCCTTTGATTAATTCTTCTGGCTCGGGTTTGGGTATTTGTGTTTGTCCCAACTCTTTCCTCTTCATATTCAAACAACATACCACACTACCAACCACCACAGAAATACGCAATACTCCTTAATCCCTCCATATACGGCTGGCGTCAGGAAGGGCATCCGACCATAAAATGGGGCCCAATCCACATGCGTAACACAGACCGCACCTGCGACCCCACAGAAATGGGAAAAGCGGTAGAAAAAGAAGGAGAATGAGAAATTTTCGACACAAATTTTCTTTGCTTAACACTCTATCAACTCAATTTATCTTCCATTTCTTGTAGTCCAGTAAAATTTTACATTTTGGTATCCAAAAGGTCGGCTAGTTTAGACTTTTTGATATCTTGTCCCTGTTGAGCCAATAATGTTAAATCCAAGTTTTCGACCTTGGCACGCTACCGCGCGCATTAGGAATTGGAAAAACATTACTTTTCTTTATTTATATTTTTCAAAATATCCCCTAAACGGCCGAGGTACCAAAAAAAACAATAAAACAATTCATTCTAAAAACAAAGTGGAGTAAATTTTCTGCTCTTTAGCTCAAGTAGAGTATTTTTTATTAAAACGTTGCTAAAGTTGCGATTTTTCGTCGAATTTTGTTAACTATCTCCTGAAGTAACGGGTTTAGAGCGAACATCATACGGATCAAGTTCATATGTAGCGCGAATCGAACGGGGCAGTACCCAGCTGGCAAATGAAGCACGTTTGAATACATAATATTTTCTCGAGAAGTACTTGCCCGATTTTCAAAATAATCACGGTGCTGAATTTGTAATGTTTGTAGCTATTTTTAGAAATAGTGTAGTTCCATTTGATAACGCAAATTGAACTTTGAATCTTGAAATTATTCTGCAGGAGATGAGAGTAAATATGAGAATGCGAAATATTATGTATTGAAATTATGTTCTCAGTATAACTTATATTGATGTAGGCATTTCTATGACAAGTCTTTTTTTAATGTTTAGGAAAGAATTAGGCATACTTTTTTCATTATTTACTACAAAGAGCAAATGTTACTTATATACATGCCCATATGTTATGTGATAAATACACATGTACTAGGTAAAACATTAAATGAAAATGAAAACCTACAACCTATTTTCCAGTCATTGACCGGGTCAGGGATGTAATGAATGAAACACATATAGGCTGTTATTACAATGGGGTCGCCACTCCCAAGGTGATGTATTAATGAGTGATATATGCTATGAAATGATAATGGAGAGTGTTGCTGGAATGAAAGATGACAGGGAAAACCGGAGTACCCGGAGAAAAACCTGCCCCGGCTCCGCTTTGTCCAGCACAAATCTCACATGGAGTCACCGGGATTTGAACCACGGTATCCAGGGGTGAGAGGCCGACGTGCTGCCGTCTGAACCACGGAGGCAGTTGAAACATTAAATATTGTTTTCAATTTATTTTATTGAGGGAAGTGGAACAAAGCTCTGTTGTTTTTCTACTCAGTCTCCAGTACGTTGAATGCAAGTCCTCCAGCGCTTACAAAGCGCAAGGAACGCTGTAGAAAGAAGTATTTCAGCCACTCGTGCACCGCATTCATTCTTCATGTTCATTCCAACGAAACAATTTTAGGGGCGAAGTCTGGTAAATATGGAGGATGTGATAGACACTAAAAATGCAGGCCTTGGACGACAGAAGTGTTGCAGGGGGCAATACGGGGCCGAGCATTGCTACGTTACTTTTGTGATAAACATTCATCCCTATACTGAATCATCACTCACCGATAAATTTCATTAGTTTTCACTCAGAAACCGAACAACGGACTCCTGTTCTTATTTCGAGCATGTCTGAAGTGAAGGAGTCGTACAGGTACTGTGATGGTGTTTGCTTGACTTTACAGTGCTGCCACATAGAGGGTGTTCATTAAAGCCTTCGTGGTAACAGTAACAGTACTATCAACGGACGGAACCTTGGCGAGACATTCCTTTCTTTTATTTCGTTTAAGTCGCACCGACACATATAGGTCTTACTACAATAGAAGAGGAAAGAGCTAGGAGTCGGAAGAAAATGGCCGTGGCCTTAATTACGGTAGAACCCTAACATTTGCCTGGTGTGAAAATAGGAAA
Organism: Anabrus simplex; assembly: GCF_040414725.1. NCBI lineage: Eukaryota > Metazoa > Arthropoda > Insecta > Orthoptera > Tettigoniidae > Anabrus > Anabrus simplex. The sequence goes on from NC_090269.1 coordinate 133,849,963, forward strand.
CTACAGAAAACCATCACCAGCGCTGCCGACAGTGGGGTTCGAACCAACTATATCCCGAGTACAAATTAACAGCTACGTGACCTAACCGCGCAGCCACTCTCTCGTTACGATATATCCAAATTTCTAAATATTTATTTCTAAGATTTTTCATTGCTTCTCCCCTGTAATTAATAGTATGAAGGTAATACAAAAAATAATTACCCCTTCTGCCTGACGTTTCCCTGTTTACTATTCCTGTACAATGTGGTAGTCGGAGAGGAGGATGTCACTCATATACCTGAGAAATATGGAGAAGAGTCATGTTCAAGCTTCATTCCTATCGTTTTCACCTCCATGCTCTATTTCTACCGGCATATTCAGTTACTATACTCGTATCAGTGGCGTATGCTGGGATCAAGACGTGTGCTACCACTAGACTTAGGTTACCCCTTTTCGATAGTTGGTTTAGTGAACGTGAAGTCTACAGCGTTTAGAGCTGCAGCCAATAGCCAACGAAGAAGCCTGTTGTGTTGTCTAGGATGCTAAACAAGCTACTGCCCTGCCCTCTGAAACTGCCAATACTCAACACCTGATCAGTCGAGATGGTAGCCTAAGGTTTAGCAAATTAAATCAATCACTACTGATCTGTATTTAGGGCAGTCGCCCAGGTGGCAGATTCCCCATCTGTTGTTTTCCTAGCATTTTCTTAAATGAACGCAAAGAAATTGGAAAATTGTTGAACATCTCCCTTGGTAAGTTATTCCAATCCCTAACTCCCCTTCCTATAAACGAATATTTGCCCCAATTTGTCCTCTTGAATTCCAACTTCATCTTCATATTGTGATCTTTCCTACTTTTAAAGACACAACTCAAAATTATTCGTCTACTGATGTCATTCCACGCCTTCTCTCCATTGACAACTCGGAACATACCACTTAGTCGAACAGCTCGTCTTCTTTTTCCCAAGTCTTCCCAGCCCAAACTTTGCAACACATTTTTGTAACGCTACTCGGAAATCGCCCAGAACAAATCGAGCTGCTTTTCTTTGGATTCTTTGGATTCTTGGATCAAGTAATCCTGTTGAGGGTCGCATACACTGGAACCATACTCTAGTTGGGATCTTACCAGAGACTTATATGCCGTCTCCTTTACATCCGTGCTACAACCCCTAAATACCCTCATAACCATGTGCAGAGATCTGTACCCTTTATTAACAATCATATTTATGTGATTACCCCAATTAAGGTCATTTCTGGCTAAATGGCTATATGGATAGAATGTTTGCCTTTGGTCCGATAGCCTCGGTTCAATTTTCAGAATCAACCCCCTCATACTGTTAATACACCTGGCTAGGGGACTGCGTGTTTATGATATCTTCGCTATTCATTTTATCTCATTAGGTCACCACCAAGCCTATATCTACAGATGCCATGCACCATTATTACTGTTATTATTATATTAAATAAACATGTAGAATTTTATAGCGGTCGTACCCATCGTTCACTGGTTAATTAGCTTCCTCGGGAGATCAGTGCTGGTGTACGACCCATGATCACGGGTTCTAGTCCAACCAACAAAAGAGAACACTAAACCTGAAAGAATGCATTTCATTTTAGCAGGTCTACCTATAAAATAAACTATATTATTCCTATAACAGCAGCCCAGCAGTGTCTTCCTACAAGGATGAGGAAGTAAACGGGAGTGAAATACCAGCGCTCTGTTATCTATATAATTAATTCAGAAGTATGAGGTGAGGAAGTGTGCCCCCCCCCCCCCCGGTCCCAGCACCCATCGGACATACGTTAGCAAGCCGCATGGGGTGGGTCAAGGGCAGAGGGACGAGGGTCTGGGCTGCGATATCAGTCTCCGATGCCTAGCTCAGACGTTTTCCCCGACTACTTTCAAGTTTTGTAAATTGAACAATGTGTCAGATGCTTACATTATAATGTGCTTTAGATTTCCATCATTCTGAATTGAGATTTGGTAGCCTTCAGAGTACGCCACTGCTCGTATGTGTTGTAAACATGAAAATTACAACTTTATGCTCATTTGCAAACGTTTCTTCGTTGATAATGGATTAATAAAGGGTTGAAAACGGAATAACAATTGATCAGTTCTTGTTGTGCTCTCTTCTCTACAAGACCTCAACTTAAACCGGACAAACTAAAACTTGTTGCAAATATTTTCATCCCAAACGGACCTCCTGTTTTAGTACCATGTCGAGTTGAATGATGAGTGCAGCTTGAGCGTCTAACTTCGACGTTCTGTTCTCGTTAATAGGTCACGCCACCAATATCGGAACGAGGCGTTCAAAGAACAATCATCTGTATCAAAACTTCACGGAAGAGAAGAAACAACGGTCATACGAAGATATTACTTTTTCCAAAGGAGCTGTAGCGATACAAGTTTTATAACATTACGTATTAATGGTTTTTTTATAATTTGAAGATGGTTTGTTGTCATAAAATATATTTGACATATTATGCTATTTTAAACATCATTAACTTGAACAGAAAACGACAATTTTCAATTGATCCTTTCTATCTTCACTAAGATTATTAAAGAAAATAATAACACTACAAAGAAAATCTTTCCTTAATTATTACTGTATCAGTTGCACGTACAGTACTGGGTTCAAAAACCGATGGGCAAATGTCAACATGTAGGTATTTTATTATTATTATTATTATTATTATTATTATTATTATTATTATTATTATTATCTAACTGCATGGGCCGAGTTGGCCGTGCACTTAGGAAGATGGTGAGTTTGAATCGCATCGTCGGCAGCCCTGAAGATTATTTTTCCGTGGTTTCCTATTTACACGTCAGGTAAATGCTGGGACTGTACTTTACTTAAGGACACGGCTGCTACTTCCCAATCTTAGGCCTTTTCTGAACTCCGTGTGTTAATTTGGGCAGATCTTAATTCTGTGTTCGAATGGGGTGATGTAGAAAGGTCATTAGATTTTGTACTTAAGTACACTGGGAAAGACATATGTGATACAATGCTTTTTGATGAGATTGTTAATGTCAGGGAATATGTCAAAGTTACTAAAGAAAAAGAATGGAATTCGGCTCGTACAGCAACTCATTTCAGGGGGGTGGAAATATTCACTAATTTCGAAGATAGTAATATTGGCTTCAGGAATATAGGTGATATTGTAGAATTTGTGTTAAGCTTGCCTGCTACAAATGATCCTACAGAACGGATATTTTCATTAATAAACAATCTTTGGACAAATGGACAAACGAAAAATTCAGGCTCAAGCCTGAAAATGTAAAACACATGGTAATCACTAGGTGCAACTAGGATTATAACTGCGTAGAGTTTTATGACATAGTGCGTGGAAACTTAAAGTTGTTGAAGACAATTCATTCCAGTGAAAAGTACGACAGCCTGTCACGGTGACTTCACACTGCAACACTCTGTGTTGTAATGTAAACAAATATAATAGCATAATAGGTCAGTAGGTTAATAAAATTTGGTAAATTTTGTTATTGGAATACATTACTTCCTCTTTAGCATCTAAAAATCAGAGTGTTTTTAAGTTTTATCATGCTGTAGTGAGTAATAACGTACGATTCTTTGTATGCTTTTTACGCTTTGTATCGCTTAAAAGGACCGAGAAAAATCGGCGATCAAGTTCGCTGCTAGATTATATTTACGACCAGGTCCCGCTTTTTGTCTCTGAATATCTGATCACCCTACTTACAAGCCATTGAGTGGTAAGGTCAGTGTTTTATATCTGACTGCATGTTACATTATTTAGTAGTAGGTCCTAAATTTGAGATAAAATTTGCCAGTTTTTGAAATTGAATTGGTTACAAGTCCCGGATCACATGCTGCGTAATCTGTCTTTATCGTCCTCAGTAACTGTCTGATTTAATTAATAGAGGGAAACGACATTCGTCTAAAAGTGTACTTTCCAATATTTCTCGTAGTTCTGACGGCTGAAGGAAAAGTGTGGGTATTCAAGCACTTGATTACTTTTCTGACTTGTGACAGGTCTTTCCCGTCTTAAATTAAAATTTCTCTCAGATCTGCACGCTGGTGATTATTAATTCCAAAGAATGCCGCCTAAATCAAATTTTATTTAGACTGTTTAATACTGACTTTTAAAAAGCCTTCGTTAAATTCTTGACATTTTAGCGAGGTGACGTTATAAAATATGGTTTCATGCATTTCACATCTGATATTAATAATTTCACTGTTAGGGAATAATTTGTACGGTAATATCCATTCGTATTAGAAGGAAAGTCATGTTCATGAGATTGTCTTCATGATTATCGTGTGGTAGGTGGTGATTATTCCTGTAAAGGGAGGTACGTCAACACAACCATCCTCTCTTAATGCTAATTATTTTATTAGGGGTTTAAAGTTGCACTAAGACATAAAAGATTTTTGGTGACAGAAGGATTGGGAAGGTAGCGACCGTGGCCTTGATTAAGGTCCCATTTGCCCGGTGTGAAAATAGGAAACCACGGAAAACAATTTTCAGGGCTGCTGGCGGTGGGATTCGAACCTACCATGTCCTGATTACAAGCTCACAGTTACGCAGCCCTAACCAGACGGCCAACTCGCTCGGTCTTAACGCTAAGCAATAGTGAAGGACGAAGAGATGCGATCTTTGGAAAACTGAAGGTATCAGCCTAAGAAAGGAAAGTACCACGTGTGGCGTGGATATAAGAGGCCCCAAAAGATTCTTAAGCCTGAAATCAGGGTTGGAAGTCAAGAAGAAATGACCACAAGAGGACAGACAGGAAAGATTAAAGTAAGAAGCCTGCCAAAAAAGAATGGAAAGATTGCTCTTTCACATTGGGTTGTTACCCACGCTCCTAAGTTAGGAGTTACAGTGTGGTAGGTTTTCTAAGTTTAAGCTCCATTAGTTTAGAAACAAGATGTTCGTTATCAAGAAGCTAACTCCATTAATAGCCATTGTAATCCCTTGAGGAGTTGAGGGAAGTTTAAAACTATATTAGTGGGATAGAGTTACCCTTCGAATTAAAGTTCTCTGTTTTGTCTCTACTACTCGTATTTTAAATGTAATTTTCCATCTTATATGACCTAATTTCATCTTTCAAAATTTTGGAGATAGCACTTGCGTTTAAATGATGTACGAGGGCAGATCAGAAAGTAAGTTACACTTCCCAGTTATGGCCATTTATTACACCACCTATAAAACAGCAACACGACTATAACGAGATACACTGTAACGTCACTTTTCCACATAGTTTCCAAGAAACTCCAAACATTTCTGCGAACGCACAACCAACTTGTCGATGCCGGATGCATAGAAATTTCCTCCAGCGTTCTGCAACCACTCGGAGACAGCGGCCTTCACCTCCTCATCGGTCTGGAAACGTCGACCACCGAGCTCCGTTTTGAGCTTACCGAACAGATGGAAGTCACTGTAGGGTGGATATTGCCAGACCTCCCACTTGAAACGCTGCAGCAGTTCTCTCGTTTGGCGGGCCTAGTGAGGTGTTGCGTTATCGTGCAACAAAATCACACCGGCGCTCAATTTCCCCCGGCGCTTCTCTTTAATCGCTTTACGCAACCGGTGCAACGTTTGACAATACGACGCCGCGTTAATCGTCGTTCCTTTCGGCATGAATTCCACGTGCAGCAAACCCTCCATGTCAAAGAACACTGTCGCCATAACCTTACCGGCTGAAGGTTGAACCTTTGCCTTCTTTCGTTGTGGTGATGAGGGGTGAACCCATTCCATTGATGTTCTCTTCGTTTCGGGGGTGAAGTGGTGGACCCACGTTTCGTCGCCTGTGACGATTCGCCGCAGAAAACCCTTGCCGTCTGCGGCATAGCATTGAAAAAATGCCAGGGAGGATTGGAAACGTTGTCCCTTGTGCTCATCGGTGAGAAAACGTGGGACCCATCTTTGACACAGCTTACGATATCCAAGGTCCTCGTGAACAATGGCGAACACATTGCCATACGACATGTTCAGCTGCGTCGCGATTTCTTGCAGTTTAATGCGCAGGTTCTGTCTAATGATCACATTAACACTGTTGACCTTTGCAAGGGTCCTGGATGTTGCGGGCCTGCCTTCGCGATGGTTGTTCGTGATATCTGTGCGTCCGGCTTCGAATTGCTGACACCACTTTACGATACCTTGCCGGGAAATGGCCCGCTCCTCATACACAGCACTAATTTCACGATTAAAGTCCGTGCAGTTCTTCCTTTTGGCCTATAGGAATCGGATTGTCGCACGCGCCTCATATTTGGAGTGAACGTCCAGTTGACGCGCCATTGCATTTGACCGCTATTCACGCAATACTAGACGAGACACCACAGCGACCTGCCTAACAGAGTCTGTCCCTTTCTCCGCTGTGCCCACGTTTGCGACACACAGCGCGCTGCTGCGGCGCGTTAGTGCAACTAACCTTTTGATCCATCTACGTATTTAGGCTATACACTTTTACAGCAAGCTATACTGAAGCAAATAAAAGCAATATGTGAAATTTAAGACAAATTAATTCAGTCCCTGGTTTCGTACCTCGCGGTAGTTTGTAGCCGTAAACGACGATTTCTTGAAATTGGGATCTGTTGATTTGTAATTGCGTCAGCCGACAGCATCAGCTACCTCTTGGGTTACGGTACACAATCCAACCATCGCCACGTCACTTGTAGGTGTCGTCAAATGCTATTAGATATATTCTTTAGGGCAGAAGGAAGGAGTAGAGGTGCGAAAATACTGGGGTTTTGTACAATTATCTGACACATACAACATTGAACAGTACACTGTATATGACTAGGAGAGTACATGGCGACCATGTTTGTTTACTGGATCTTTCGCGCGCGTGAGTAGCCTGGACACAGCTGATGACTACACTGCCATCTAAATAATAGATTCTTGACTGACTGCCAAATAGTATCTGGATTTTACAGAGTTCTACGCTGAACCAAAGGATGGCACTAGAGTAGGCCTATGGCATCGTGTATTTCCTCGGCTAAGAGACGGCAGACAAGCGGTGGGTGATACAATGTCATGTCGGGCCTCTCCCGACAGAGGAGTGGTAAGGGTTAGTGGGATAGAGCAGTTAGTTCCAGGCCCTCATCTAAGCCAGAAGCCTTCAACTGATTATATTGTGATATTGCAGCACTGCAGCTTCACTGTGCTTCAGCTGCCACGGAGAGAGGTGATAGAGTTATGTGCAATAGCAGAGAAGGCAGAAAATTCGTGCTTCTAATAATAGAACGCCTGTGATTCCTTCAGGAGCAGCAGCCCGTATAGAGCCATCCACCAGCCCCTTGAATTCATAAAGATATGCAACTCATCTAACAGTGATAGCACCTCAAGTCGATATTGTGCTGCTTGCTACTTCCATGTCAGCATTGTAAAAACGAGCCAACCTTGTACAGGAAAAAACGATTATATGCAATCTACGCGCGAAGCTGAAAGGACCGCTCCACAAATACGAGCCAATTAATAGGTAATAAGTAAATTCATGTCCTCATGTCGAGATGGTGCATCAAGTTTCAGGCATATCCCCAGTGGGCATTCGCTTCATATACCCACATACCAGCCCTCCCGCCAATCATTAAAATCTGGCAGTACCAGGAATCGAACCCAGGGCACCGAAGGCGGCAGATAATAGTATTAACCATTACGCTAAGAAGGCGGACAGTGAACAGGTTGTGTGAAGTGATCCGTGCGGTTAGGGGTTCGAACCCCGCTGTCGCCAGGCCTGAAGATGGTTTTACATTTTCACACCAGGCAAATGCTGGGGCTGTGCCGTATTTAAGGCCACTGCCGCTTCCTTCCCGCTATTAGGCATTTCCTATCGCATCGTTGCCGTAAGACCTAACTGTGTCGGTGCGACGTAAAGATTTTTTTAAATGAGCGCTATGAAACAAGAACAAGAGATATGGCATGGAAATTAAATGTCGTGGAGGAAGGGACATTTTAAAATGGGGCCAAGGTCCTACTCAATGTAGATATTTTTGAAGATATTAACAGTTGCATTGTATCTATGTATGACTGGGCGGCTCCTTCGTAACGATAACGCAATGTTTGTATGCTGCCTGAACTCCATTTCTACTTAACAATAACGATATGACACAGCGCGTCTTTATTCTCTCGCGAAAGGGAAACAAACATAACTTACTTGCTATCTTTTACTCGCAAAGTACGCTTATATGTAACTCACCGCTATTAACCTGGTGCTCATTTTAGGTGTAGGCTGACAAACTCAGGGTTAAGTGCACCTTCGGAAGATAAAACACCATTTCCTAAATTTCCTTCTTCCTGACGGAGAATCGAAACTACGTGCTTCCGGGTGAAACGAGCATGCCTTTACCGGCTCATCCAGGCAGCTCTTTTAACCGGAAAAAGTACCTAAAACTCTGCCAGAGGTCGCTCAAAAATAGCTCTTTGGTTCCTTTACCATATTGTAGTCAAAAACGGAACGTCGGAATTGGCCCCCATGCAGCCTAAATGCGTGCGGACGATAGCATATTATTATTATTATTATTATTATTATTATTATTATTATTATTATTATTATTATTATTATTATTATTATTATTATATATTGAATTTCCTACTTGGACATCTATTATGCTATTATAACACGTTGCCAGAAGTTGATTTGGAATAGAAGTTCTGGAAGGAATTTTAGTGGGGTTGTACGTTCCTTATCACAAGAGACCGGATTTCCATGCAAATACATGTTTTTAAATACGCTAGCTACAGTTCTCAAACTTTGCAAATATTAGTTTTATGGCTTAACGATTCCAAATAACCGTTCTTTTCCCTGCATTTAGACGTTTAATATTGCATATATAATGTTAACTTGCATGATCATGCCTTTTATGAATGTTGGTGTGCAGAATTTGGGACCATTTTTCCACGTTGAACAGTATGTCTATTACTGAGAGACGGAGAGAATGTATTCATGGCATCCTCTGTTACAACCAAAGTTAGCACATACGGCAAAGGTCCTATAATCCAATTAACATAGCATTTTCTTATCTGTTGCTTAACCTTTAATTAGTCGCACACGGAGATTTCCTCCAGGCCGATTCAATTTTGCATGGTCTGGAACTTCCCAGTTGAACTGTGGGTCTCCCCATCCCTATACCTTTCTCCTTGTTCATTTGGATTCGTCCTGTGAGCATTTCGGCGCGATCGTGCATCCTGTGTGCGAGTGTGAGATCATTGTTGTGATAAGTGAAATCGCCTGGAACCGGGCGAGTGAGCCGTGCGGTTAGAAGCGCGCAGTTGTGAGCTCGCATCCGGGAGATAGTGGGTTCGAATCCCACTGTCGGCAGCCCTGAAGATGTTTTTCCGTGGTTTCCCATTTTCACACCAGGCAAATGCTGGAGCTGTACCTTGATTAAGGCCACGGTCGCTTCCTTCCCATTCCTAGGCCTTTCCCGTCCCATCGTCGCCAGAAGACCTATCTGTGTCGGTGCGACGTAAAGCAAGAAAGCAAAAAAAATCGCCTGGACGTTTCCTCCGTGTGCGATTATTTTAGTGCATAATTTTTGATTGTGGAGGTCGATGACCTTATTGTTTTGTTCTTCTAAACTTATTTTATAAAAATATTATTTCATATGATGTGATCGTCGTAGGTAATTGCGAGTCTCACGAGTTTAATATCATAAGATCATTCGACACATTAAGGTCTACAGTATTCTGCTTTTAGATCAAACAAACTGTGTAAAAATAATCTACAAGTACTTAAAAGTGGTTCTTTTAATTATACTAAAGAATACTGCAAACGAACATGCCAAAACAACATCTCAAAGGACGAAAATGACGCGCATTTTTAACCCCGGATTTTACCTCCGTGCGCGACTAGTAACGTAATAATTTTTGCGCGACTAGACAAGGGTTAAGTAAATATTGACATAAGCCGGAAGTCCCCACGTCGATCTCTGTAATTCTTAGGAATAATGTGTCCCAGTCATAAATTGCTATAAATTAAACCCTAACTTGTGCATTACTCATTCACGGCTCATTTTTTCTTCTATGTTAGACGAGTAAAACAAAACTGTACCGCACTTCTGTGACACCCCAATAATGAGAAAGCGATTTAGAAACCTTGGTTTTGTGCTGAACACTCTTTCGTTGTTATCCTGCAATTTTCTACTCGGAACTCTCACTCATCACACGTTTTTGTTATCGCAGCTTCAATCTTTAGAAGTTATTGAAGACATCATCGTCTGCAATCAACAGCTAGAGAAAGGTTGAACAATGTGATCCGTTCAAATCCTGACTTTGAATTCGTCAAGATCATAAAAGGCGTATTGTGGTGAAAATGCAAAGTCGTAAAGTTTGACCTCACTTTGTCCCAAATGTCTTGATTTAAGTATGCACCTGTCACTTCTTGTGGCGTAGAAAGGATATTTTCTATGCTTAAGAATGTGCTGACACACAAACGGATGAACTTAAATCAAGACAGTTTGGAGAAATTACGGTAGTTGTTGTACAGTGTTTCGAAAGGAACTGAATTTGTATAATGCATATTTTCCAGTTTATTGTGAATATTTTGAGATTTGATAGCGCATGGAAATCCGGGCTCTACTTATCACCATTCCTGTTTAATCTATACATTTAATCTGCCATTATAATGTTTAAGTCGCAAACACCTGGAATAAAACTAAATGGAGCAACTATGCGTTGTATAAGATTTGCTCATGATAGTGTACTTTCGGCAGACAGCAAAAAGAATATGCAGATTATGCTGAATAAACTAACAAGAATCTTTAAGAAATGTAAACTGAATATGACTGTGAAAGAAACTAATGTTATGGTTGTAGGTAAATGTAAATAAAAGGCAACAATGCATCTCAAAGTTGTAAAATAAAAATAAAAAATACAGCTCAAGTTCGTAAGTTCTGCTACTTCGGGTCTGTTATAACGGATGGCAACAGATGTACTGCAGAAGTAAAAACGGTAGCATTAAGTAAAAAGGCCTTTCAAGACAGGAAACAGCTCACAGTGAATAAATCACTGAGCGCTGAACAAAAGATAACGTTGATTAAGGAATTGATGTGGACTATGCTACTCTACGGCTGTGAAAGCTGGACTCTCTTGAAGGAGGCTGCAGGAGGTAGAAATGTGGCTGTGGAGGAGGATAACGAGAATGAGCTGGAAAACGAACAAACTGGAATGTCGTATGGCAGGACGGGTTCGGCTCGCCAGTTGCAGGTCTTTCTATTTGACACCCGTAGGCGACTAGCGCGTCGTGATGAGAATGAAATGATGATGAAGACAACACATACACCCAGCCCCCGTGCCATTGGAATTAACCAATTAAGGTTAAAATCCCCGACCCTGCCAGGAATCGAACCCGGGACCCTCTGAACCGAAGGCCAGTACGCTGACCGTTCAGCCAACGAGTCGGTCAGGTAAACCAATGATGAAGTGCTTAAAGAAATAAACACTCGAAGGCGTCTTCTGGCAACGGTAAAGAAGAGAAAATCATCGGTATTTGGCTATATTCTCCGGCACTACAACTTTCTGCAGAATATATTTACTGGGTAAAAAAGGGCAAAGGGAAACCATGCAGGAAGTAGTGGAGATCATGTGGTGCCAAGGTTATGCATATATGAAACGAACTGCAGAGAGAAGAGATCAATGACTGCAGCGACAAGGCATACCCATTACGAAATGATGATGATGATGATAATGATTTACATTTCAGCATAAAATATGACTCACCAGATTATCACAGACGCGACCACAAGGCACTCCTCCAAGTCCAGAAACACAGAGGTCAGAGCACATTCGAGTTATCATGTGTTTTGTTGGCACTGAAGAAACTGAGGTGGTGTTCTTCTCCTTCTTAGGCTGAGGGTCGCTGGGAATGGTAGCGCCCGATACCAGCAGAACGAGGCTCAACAGGCACACTGTCTTGACAATCATCATCTTCTCCCTGAAACCACACCAACACGAGAATAAGCTGATAAGCTTTCAGCTTCATAAAACATACCGGTCCGATTTCAACAGACCAGGAATGAATCAAAGGAGTGACGAAATATGTACGAAACCTCAATAAGATGCGAACATTCAACACAAAGTGTGTATCTACAACAAACTCGAGTTCAAAAATTCTCGGTCAGAACAGGAGAAGAAATTATAAAATAATAATATTCTTATCAAAAATAAGTTTCCTAGAAGGAAACCATAATTTAATTTCATCGATTCCAAATGTTAAAAAAATTAAGACCTTAGGCTTTTTCAATCGTGAAATAATTTTCTTCCTCTTCATCGTCTCCTTCCAGGCTTTTTCCCAACTAGTTCGGGTCGGCACTATATATACATTAAGCACAGTTTTACGGTCGGATGGATTTTTAATAACGATATTGGTTTTCTGTCCCAATAAGTATTTTTACGATGTTCGAAGACGTTGAGGTAAGGGAATATTCTGATGTATGTAAGCACTCTCAAACACCACCGGACCGAGCCAGGATCGAACTGCCAACTTCAGCTCAGAAACAACAAATATATTGGTAAATGATCCGCCTAGTCAATACTATATATTGATTTTTATTTACCTTCACCTCAACATTACGTCTAGTACATGTTTCGAGAATAGTTATACATTCTCTTCTTCAGCTAGTGAATTAGGTCTTATGGTATACTGGAATTTTAATTCACTAACTGAAGAAGAGAATGTATATATATTCTCGAAATAATACGGATCCAATACCGACCACTATGGTCAAGGTTATTAATAGTTCAGCTCAGAAACTCAGCGCATTAACCGTCTCAACCATTCAGTCCGGCCGGAATGCTTTGCCTGCCACCAATGATATGTGAAGGAATGCCTTCACCATTGCGTGTTTCTGTGGTACTCGGCAGCGTGATGTGACCCAGTCCCTGAGGCAGAGAAATTAACTTGGCCTTGCTAAAATCCCTCCCTCGAGCGTGAATCGAACCTGTGGCCCTCTGGAACATAGACCACCACTTTGACCATAGTGACCATAGAAAGAAGGTTCTGATTAATAATAATAATAATAATAATAATAATAATAACAATAATTATTAATAATAATAATAACAACTAAGAGCCTTAGAGGGAGAGAAAGAACAATTCAGGGTTGGGGCACAGAATAAAGGGGTGAACTTCAATTGCCTTGCCTTTGCAAATGATCTGGCTATCTTTGCGTATAGTGTCGAATCAGCAAGTAGAAGAATCAGTATTCTTTGTGAAACTGCTATGAAGATAGGCTTGCAATCTCTTTTGAAAAAAACAAAATTTATGACAAACATCAATCAGCTAAAACAACATGAACACAACAGGAGGGAAGGTAGAAAAAGTCAAGAGCTTCAAATATCCTGGAGAGATAATCCTGTATAATGGCTTAGAACAGGAGGCAATCAAGACAAGAATCAGGAAAAAGGAATTCGCGTACCTGTTGAAGAAAGATGTGTACAACAAGAAATCATTCAGTCTGAGAACAAAACTAAGGCACTATAACACAGTGATCACACCAGAAGGACTATACACTGCTGAGACCTTGGACTTAAGAAGCAAAGGATTGCTGGGACAACTGGAGAAGAAAGAAAGGAAGATCCTAAAGAAGATTCCAGGACCTATATATATTGGTGGACAAAGAAGATTGAGACCTAGAACATAGTTATATAAAGGGAGTGAGGGAATTATAGAGCCGATGAAGAAGAGACTAATACTATGTTATGGACATCTCCTACGTATGAATCAAGAAAGGCTGACTCGAAAACTCGTTACACATTTCGAAGGGGAAAAAATTGTTCCCAGGTGGTTTATGGAGATACATGCTGATATGGAGAGAATGGGCATTAGTCATGAAGGCATCCAACATAGGAACCACTTTCTACAATTAGTTTCAGAGTTCAAAGGCTTCGAAGAAGGAGGAGAAGAGAAATCTTCAAAAGTGATTTTTTTCAGAAGAAAGAAGGAAGCAGATAAGCCAACGAATGAAGCTGTAATGGCAGAAGATCAAAACCAGAGGAGGGAAAAGATGATGAACGGTGCCGTAGTTGCTACTCCGTGGTCCATAGTCGCCAAAACAATCGAACACAATAATAATAATAATAATAATAATAATAATAATAATAATAATAATAATAATAATAATAATAATAATTTGTAATGCTATGGTTGCTAAGAGAAGCCGGGGTATGGGAACTTTATCCCACAGAAGCTATTTAGTAAGTTGGAAACGAAAGCCAAGGAGGAGTCGAATTTGAATGCCATGAGCAGGGATCAAACTTGGTTGGAAAAGAAGGAAATAGGCCTGCTAATAAAATTTATCCTGTTGACGTCATGGCTGGTGAAACAGATAACGTCGTATTTCGTCTTCCCCCATACAACTGTCACCTGAACGCCATTGAATTGGCATGGGCACAAATAGAACGCGAATTCAAACGACGCAATATTACGGGAGACATGCCAGCAGTTAAATGACGACGATTGACCATTGGGGCATTCCATTTAGTATCTGCCGCAGATTGGGAGGGGTACTGCAGAAAGGTGAAAGAACTGGAAGGGAATACGGGAGGTACGATGGTGCTATGGAAATAGCCATGGACGAGGTTGTATAGTACTACAGATAGCAGTGACGATTGTGAAAGTATATTGTGGAAGTGGTATTTCAAAGAATTCAAGTATAGCTTGCGCTGTTGCGACGTAAAGATGGCAGCGCCAAGCAAGAACAGCGTTCCGTAATGCGGTATTTTTTGCGGTCTGAGGGTGTACCAGGAGCAGATATTCACAGAAGACTTTCGGCACAATACGGGGACAATGTTTTTTGTTGCTATTTGCTTTACGTCGCACCGACACACATAGGTCTTACGGCGACGATGGAATAGGAAAGGAAGGAAGCGGCCGTGGCCTTAATTAAGGTACAGCCTGCTGTGAAAATGGGAAACCACGGAAAACCATCTTCAGGGCTGCCGACAGTGGGATTCGAACCCACTATCTCCCGGATGCGAGTTCACAGCTGCGCGCTCCTAACTCGCCCGGTGGGACAACGTTTTGCCACAACGAAGTGTTTACTAGTGGACTGAACAGTTCAAAAGGGGTCACACGAGCGTGAAGGTTGAGGAAAGATCCGGGCGTCCATCTGCAGCCGTAACTTATGCCAGTATTGAATAAGTGCACGATGTGATCCTGAATAACAGACGACAGACTGTTCTATGAATTTACACTACTGGTACACCCTCGCATCACGTAAAACGGATTACGAAATGCTGTTCATTCTTGGTGCGGCCATCTTTACGTCGCAACAGCGCAAGCTGTACTGATCTGATAACACTTAAACCTACCACAGACGTCGACTACGGTGTCATCTAGCGGCTCGTGAGCACACAACGCCACTGAACCAAACTATAGACAATTAGAGCAAAATTGCAGACACTTATTGACCTGCTCTCGTACTATGTAGAATTATAGGAAATGAATTCTGACATGGATATAAAACGTTTCTCGGCCCATGTCCCTATGCCATATTTTTCTTACCATCGTGTGAGGAATGTGCCTGAAAGTTTGTCCATACCTAACTTATTGTTACACCAGTCGGGTTGAGCGGCTTAAACGGTCAAGGCGCCGCCTTTCTGATTGCAAGTTGGCAGGTTCGAACCTGGCTCAGTTCGGCGGTATTTGAAGGTGCTGAAATACAGCCCGCCTCAGCAGATATTTCGGCACCAAAAATCTCCCGTGGGACAAAATTCTGGCACATCGGCCTCTTTGAAAATCGTAAACGGTGAACATGGGACGTAAAACGAATAACATTATTATTTTTGCATTGCATATGCCCACTGGAATATCATCATCATCATCATCATCATCTGTTTACCCTCCAGGTTCGGTTTCTCCCTCAGACTCAGCGAGGGATCCCACCTCTACCGCCTCAAGGGCAGTGCCCTGGAGCTTCAGACTCTTGTTTCGGGGATACAACTGGGGAGAATGACCAGTACCTCGCCCAGGCAGCCTCACCTGCTATGCTGAACAGGGGCCTTGTGGAGGGATGGGAAGATTGGAAGGGATAGGCAAGGAAGAGGGAAGGAAGCGGCCGTGGCCTTAAGTTAGGTACCATCCCGGCATTCGCCTGGAGGAGAAGTGGGAAACCACACGGAAAACCACTTCCAGGATGGCTGAGGTGAGAATCGAACCCACCTCTACTCAGTTGATCTCCCGAGGCTGAGTGGATCCCGTTCCAGCCCTCGTACCACTTTTCAAATTTCGTGGCAGAGCCGGGAATCGAACCCGGGCCTCCGGGGGTGGCAGCTAATCACGCTAACCACTACACCACAGAGGCAGACACTGGAATATCAAGTTCCATTAAAATGAAAGAGTTATATTCGGACAAGTCAACGTAACTTTAATTCTAGCGTTAGTTTTACTTAACATAAAAGTCGTGGTACTTCTTTTGTCAATCCTAAGTCAGTAGCCTACCTTAAGAAAAAACGGACTGAAAAAAAGAGAACGAAAGATTACAGATGCACTGTTACTATTACTGGAGACCTGCACTGATAAATCCGCGGATAACCGCGAAATTAGTGTCCTGGTGGACAGAAACTGTATTGCACTCCGGATAATTTTGCTGATAATTTCTAAATAATGAAGTTCATTGATTTTCACTCAGGTATACTCTTGTTTTTACTTGTGGTTGGGTGACCTATGGCAAAGGTATGGGGGAATGGTGACATATAAGGAGCCGTGAGACCACAAAGCCGTAATTCTGACCTAAGCCTTATTGGCTCCTTCCCGCAATTAATGGAAAGACGGAGCAAAATTCAATACGTCGGGTTTTTTTAATTTCGTGTGGCTATTTCTAGCCGAGTGCAGCCCTTGTAAGGCAGACCCTCCGATGAGGGTGGGCGGCATCTGCCATTTGTAGGTAACTGCGTGTTATTGTGGTGGAGGATAGTGTTATGTGTGGTGTGTGAGTTGCAGGGATGTTGGAGACAGCACAAACACCCAGCCCCCGAGCCATTGGAATTAACCAATTAAGGTTAAAATCCCCGACCCGGCCGGGAATCGAACCCGGGACCCTCTGAACCGAAGGCCAGAACGCTGACCATTCAGCCAACGAGTCGGACAATACGTCGGTAGTGGTCGCAAGAGAAAAATCCCTCATAAACCTGTGATTGTAGGGGTTCCGGTGCCAGGTGTCGGAGCTATTGTATTGTGTAAACAATACCTTGGATGTTATATGCTGTAGTTAAATATTCACTATATCTGCGGATAACCATTTTCCGGATGCGGATGCGGGTCGAAGAAATGCGGATGCAGAGCAGATGAGGATATTAATTTGTATATCCGCGCAGGGCTCTAACTATTACCACCTTTGACTTGAACACATGTTTAGCTCGAAATCGCAACATCCTCCCACCTTAAGGTGTGGGGAAAAATACTCTAATTGTTCCAGTAGTTGCATATGGTCTAGAACTCACATGAGACATTTAACTCAAGAGTGACACGCAGGAGCTAAAACAAGTAAAGCCCACCTATTTGAAAACTGAGCTATGTATATCAAAATATTCGCCATCAAGGTTGATAAATGAGATGGCAAGAGAGCCCGTTTTCATGTAAAATTTGAGATACGGTTCCAGATGTTGCATTCATTTACAACCCGAAGCAACGCACAGCTGCAGAAGACACGGGGAAAGAAAAAGAAATATCTTTATATTCCTACGCCACCGAGTCTATGACATCCAATGAATGGAAATGCACGAACTACGAGCAAAGACACACAGTTACACGTTCGATTTCTTGGCTTTCACTATAACGTATGCACAAACAAGAAATTTCACGAGCCGACGCCAGACTGCAAATGTGAGTGGTGTGAGAAACCATGCGATAGATATGATTCCCTAGCGTGTGAAAAGTTGGTATTCAAGAGGACAAATTGGGGCAAATATTCATTTGTGGGAAGGGAAGTTAGGGATTGGAATAACTTACCAAGAGAGATGTTCAATAAATTTCCAATTTCCATGCAATAATTTAAGAAAAGGCTACGAAAACAACAGATAGGGAGACTGCCCTAAATGCAGATCAGTAGTGACTGATTGAATGGCGTGAATAGTATCAATCACATATGAAATGTTTTTCCTTTCTTTCTTTCTTTTTTTAATCTGTTTACCCTGCAGGGTTGGTTTTTCCCTCAGACTCAGTGAGCGATCCCACCTCTACTGTCTCAAGGACAGTGTCCTGGAGAGTGAGACTGTGTGTCGGGTGGATACAACTTGGGGGAAGGACCAGTACCTCGCCCAGGCTTCCTCACCTGCTATGGTGAACAGCGGCATTGTAAGGGGATGGGAAGGATAGACAAGGAAGAGGGAAGGAGGCGGCCGTGGCCTTAAGTTAGGTACCATCCCGGCATTCGCCTGGAGGATAAGTGGGAAACCACGGAAAAACCACTTCGAGGATGGCTGAGGTAGGAATGCAACCCTCCTTTACTCAGTTGAGCTCCCGAGGCTGAATGGAGACCGTCCCAGCCCTCTCACCATTTTTTTAAATTTCGTGGCAGAACCGGGAATCGAACCCGGACCTCTCGAGGTGGCAGCTAATTACACTAACCACTACACCGCAGAGGCGGACATGACATGTTTTTAAGGTATTTATTTAAGTTTGATGGTTTATCATTATAATAGACATTGGCTGCAACGAGGATTATTGTTAGTCTCTCATTTTAAAGAATAGTGGGCAAGAATGCTATTATCGGCCGAAGTAAGGGGAAGGACCTGGGAAAATTAAAGACTCCTTAAGGGGTGGCCAAAGGTGGCATAACTCGGAATCAGCTGTGATGGCGTGATTATCACAGACGTCTCCCTGGTTTTGAATCCCTGGGGAAGCCTATGAAGTAGATTTTTACGTAAAAACCTTAAGCACTTATTTTCCTTTTTTAATTAAGATCGAAGTAAATATTTCATAATCATTCACCTTGTTTGTCATAGTATATCTTTCTATTAAATCTTCAACGCAATGCTTGTTGGATCCTCAAATTGAAACACCAAAGTTTGTGGAGTTATAAGGAAACCAGAAGAGCTGATGGTGGCACCACAAAGATGCGTGCAAGTAATTAATGATGATAAGTGACGTAGTTTCTCACCTCACTGGGCAAGAATCAAAGGAATGTGTTTACAAACATTTCGAGCGTAATTAAACTTGGAACTGGTAATTTTATAGACCCTAAAACGGCTTATTTCAAAATGAATGCCTACGTTTTCCTATTTTAAGTTAAAATTACCTACTTTGTACAATAAAATGCAAAATTCACAGCTTTAAAAAAGGATCGCTGTCTTCTTCGAAGCATTTGAAATGCCTGCAAAAATCAGTATTGTCCTCGAATGGCAACACTGTGGACGTTGTACAGTGGAATGTGTATCTTGTTTCACGTTGGTAACGTGTATGGGATCACCGATGTTGTTCAAACGTTAGGAGGTTGATTTGCGTCAAAAATAAGTTTCCTGCCATTGGCCCTTCTTTGACGATTAAATGACCCTTCACATTTAACAGCCTCTGTACACAATGCCAATCTGTACGCGAGTATCTGTAGCACCGGTGGTCAAATGTTCAGCCTCCCTGACATCCACGCGTAGTTAATTGCAAAATTCCAGTTCAACATCTGCCGAAAGTGAAGATTGAAGATTGGCAGGTAAGTGACATGCTTATTCTCTAGACAATTTCACAAAAGGTTTTAGTAATTTATTGCGAAGCCAACTACGGCGTGTACATTTGAAACAATTCATTGCTTTTTCGATTATCCATTCGAATAAATGAGGCAATCGATTAGTGAATATGTTTTCTATTCGATCATTTTTCGGGTTTTTATTATCCATCCCATTCTCTATTAGAATCAATGAGGTAATCGAATAGTGAATATTTACATTCGATTATTTTTTCGATTATTCATTCAGAACTGCATTCGAATGAATGAGACAATAGAATAGTGAATACGTTCGAAGTAATAGAATAAAAGATTATGTTATGAAGACAATTAATTCACTCATTTAGTTTCAACAATTGGAGATAGGTTTGGAACAAGGCGTATTTCTATTTTTCATTAAACCGAAAAATTGATACAACTGTTATTATATGCGATACAACTGAATGATATTTGAAACTCATTCGATTATCTTATTCGATTATTTAAACAATCGAAGGGAGGTTATTCGAATATTAAAAGTATTCGATTATCCCATCACGATATACATGTCATTTTAAGTACCTTTGAGGAAGTTTATTTTTTAGATAAACACAGTCTGGACTCTCAAGTACTTTTTCCTGTAGTCTGCAACTCTAGCTGGGTGTCTCACCTAAGGGAGATCTCCGGTGTTTCGGAAGATAAATTTGGTTTTTGTGATGTGCAGGTTCGTCAAGTACATCATTCGACATCCAGCGTCAATGGAAAAGGACGCTTAGGTTCTCACAGCAAGCAAAATGGTTATCAAAGTGTAATTTTATGTACCCAATCGATAGAGCAGCCTCAAGTTAGTTTGTTATGGCATTCCGTTCAAGGGTATTTATTGACAGTGACAGCACAACAAGAGGAATAGTTAGTGTTTTCAGTAGCGTCTGAGTGACGCTGCTGAATGACAGTAGTGTGAAGACAGCACGGCACGCCGCGAAGCTGTGCGACCAGGGAAGCTGTACTGTCACCCGGAACAAGTGGTAGCAGAGCGTGGTAGAATAGGATTGGACAAACCCCCTTTTGACAGCTTCTCTGCCTCTGTGGATCCGTGGTAGAGTGTCGGCCTCCGTATCCCAAGATAGCGGGTTCAAACCCGGCAGAGGTAGTCGGATTTTTGAAGGGCGGAAAAAAGTCCATTCGACACTCCATGTCGTACGATATCGGAATGTGAAACATCTCTGGTGACACATTAAATCTCAGCCATATACGTCCAAGAGAGTTTCGGTTTACTCGTTCTGCCATCAAGTGGGCCTAGGGTAAAACGGAACATCGAAATTGACGAGCAGACAGCCAGATGGCGTGAAAACGAAATGTCTGCACACGGTAGCTGAGGCCATACGATTATTATTTATTGACAGCTTTTCTTAAAATTTGAAAATGAACTCTAGATTTTTTCTGTTTTGTGATTTTTCCAATAAATCGTCGCAAAAGGTCATGTCTCACAATGCTTTTCGTATCCATTATTTGCCTTAAAACTGATCACGCCTCCGAGCCACATATTGATATGCAGTCCATCAGAACAATATTCGTTGTGTTCATTTTCCTATCTGTATGTGTAAAGGAAAAGGAACCTTACCGTACCACACTGTAGGGATGTATGTTTGCATGACTTATTTAAGCACCCCTACAGTATAATGTCCTTAAGGTTCATTCTCCTTTACACATTAGCATACGATAATGAATACAAAGAAAATTGTTCTGATGGACGGCACGTCCATATGTGGCTGGGAGTCGTGACCTCTCTTAAGGAAAAAAGTGGATGGGAAGAACATTGTGAGATATGACCTGTTGCCCGAACATCTTGAACATAATATCGTACTAGACTAATTTCAAGCTGCTCTATGGATTGGGCACGTAACATTACCCTTTTAACTTTTCAGCCAGCGAGAAACTAAACGACGTTTTCCGTTCAAATGAATGCCGCGTTGATGCACCTGATATATTTTAAATTTGATTTACGTCACACCGACACATATAGGTCTTATGGAGACGATGGGACAGGAAGGCCTAGCAGTGGGAGGTAAGCGGCCATGGCCTTAATTACCGTACAGCCTGGTAATGAAATGAAATGGCGTATGGCTTTTAGTGCCGGGAGCGTCGGAGGACAAGTTCGGCTCGCCAGGTGCAGGTCTTTCTATTTGACGCCAGTAGGCGACCTGCACGTCGTGATGAGAATGAAATGGTGATGAAGACGATACATACACCCATCTCTCGTGTCAGCGCAATTAACCAGTTATGTCTAAAATTCCCTACCTTGCCGGGAATCCAACCTGGGATCCCTGTGACCGAAGGCGAGCACGCTAACCATTTAGCCACGGAACCGGATATTTGCCTGGTGTGAAGATGGGGAACCACGAAAAACCATATTCAGGGCTGCCGACGGTGGGGTTCGAACCCACTATCTCACTAATCAAAGCTCACAGCAGCGCGACCCTAACCGCACAGCCAACTCACCCGGTTGATGTACCTGATGAGCGGTCTTTATTTGGGTTGACTCTACCTATACATTACAAAAACAAAATGAAAATGTCTTCCAAAGCACGAGAGAAAAGACACCTGACAAATCTTTGAGATACCCGGTATATAGGTATAATGTTGGTTTGCCTTTGCCAGTAAATTTGTTCATTTATAAACGTACTAATATTTCTATAGTTTTTTCATGTCCTTCATGATTTTCATAATTCCTTATTTCAGAAACCTCACAGCTGTCCTCGTAAAATGCATTCTATTATGACTAGAGCCCAGATTTTAGGCTTTAACTAATTCTTTTCTTTCGTCTTACTCTGTCGTTACAATGGAGTTCTCACTACATGCCGTACTCGCTATACTGGACTTCTACTGTATGCGTTGTAATGAGAAAATGGCAACATAATTTTGAGTATTATGCCTATAAAATTCTAAAATGAGAATTTTATTCAAGTCTTGTAATTTTAGGGCCTATTTTATAAGTACACAGACTTAGTAAACATGCAGCAGGACATACTCACTCTCTTATACTGGTACCAGTGTAACAAATTGACGATCCATCTCAGAAAACTAAATACATAATTATTTTGAAACAGAAAATACTTCAGTCAAATAGTGATAAATTACTCATAAAAGATACGGACATAGAAAAAGTATATAAAGTGTAATATCGTGGATTAATTATTGATGAGAACATGATCTGGAAGGATCATGTTGAATACATAACTAAGAAAACCGCCCCAGTTGCTGGGTTGCTAAAAGGACTTAGGTATTTAATCCCTAAACACCTCCTCCTACAAATTTATTATTCACTAGCGAATGTACCCGTGCTTCGCTACGGTATTCTACATTGTATTCGAATATCGAAGTAAATAGTGTACATGCAGTAAATAAGATTGTTTTAAAATTGCATGTCTCTTAGCGTTATCCGAGAAAGAGCATGGGGAGGTCCCCGTACGTTGTTTCCAATGTAAAGTGTTTGTTACGGATTTGTGATATAACGGAAGGCTCACTTGCCTACTGCCATTCGCAATCGAGTTGGGAAGTTTACATTATAATTGCAGGCCACATTGCCTACTACGCGAACAGAATCGATTTGGGGAGTTTTCGTTAAAATGGCAGCCCCCTTTCCTACTTCCAGACAGATTACAGTTGAGGAGTTTTTATTATAATGGCAGGCAATTACCGTACTATCACTCGAAATTGAGTTGTGCAGTTATCATTATACTGCCAGGCCCATTTTCCTACTGACAGCCAGCTTACTGCCAGTCACATCAAGTTGGTGAGTTTCCATCAAAACAGCAGGCCACTATGCCTAATGTCAGTCACATTTTAGATGAGGCCATTTCTTTATAATGGCTGGAACCCTTGCGTACTGCCAAACACAATCGGGTAGGGGAGTTTTAAACGAAACTGCATGCTCACTTGCCTTCTGCAAGTCAAATCGAGAAGTGAACTATTCATTACAATTGTAGGCCTTCCTTACTAATGACAGTTACACAGGAGTTGGAGAAGGAACCCTTTCCTACTGCCAGTCAAAGTCGGTGTGGGGAGTACTGATTACAATAGCAGACCCACCATTTCTCGATCGCTAAAAATCGACATCAGTGAATATATATAGATCGACATACGAAAGTATATGCGTGTTTACAATATTGAAGACCTTCATTTACAGATTAACTGCTACTAAACGTACGTCATATCGACAAAGGATTATACCATAAGACACGCCGGATTTAGTGGCCTAAATGGCTGGTCCTATGATATGTCATCTATTCTTGGGTCAGATTGAGTTAGAAACGTGGAACAGGGTAACGTTCTTGTAAGATTATCTCACATTACATTACTTTTCGGATAATTATGTGACAGCTACATACATAGCATTTGGCGCATATATGGCTACATGGGTGGGCCAATTTTCGTGAAGAGTTTGATGATTCTGTATTTCATATAATTGAAAGTATGAATTATGCATGTGAAAATTCCAAATTGACTTAACACCGATTGATAGAGAAAAACCAAACGTAAAAGGGATACAGATACGGCAAAAAGTCATAAAACCAAGGTTGTAGATCATTCCAAATTGAACGGAGATTGTGCAATCTGTTTTGTGATAGGAATTTCCGAAGGTCTGCACCATCATTAAAATTGCCTGCATATTTCGATATTCTTCGGGGATAAAAAGTGAAACATTTAATGACCTTGGATGTTTTCAGTTCGTTACAGGCTAAAACGTATAATTTTGTCAAATTTCAATTATCTTCTTTTTCTTCTGGCAGATTATGCCGCAATCTGGATTTTGGGCGAGGCGGGTAAAAATTAGGACTTTCAGGAAACTAAACCAAAAATTATGCAGATGGTCATTATTACCCCTTAAACGGAAAGCTGTACGAAAATTTCGCCAAAATAGTCAGTGTAGAGGCACACAGTCGTTACGATTTGATTTACATAGATAAGGAATCTGCTCCATGTAAAACACCTTTTGAGCTATGTCCGCTGGACTTAACCTGCAAAACTGACCATTCATGATATCTCCCTTATTAATCCTCCTGACGAAAAAATGCACATGAAAAAAAGGTTTAGAGGTGGAATTCCATCACGTTTGTTCGATTTCCAGTCGGGTTGGTCTTGTTCTGTATATATTGTGGAAAGGTAAAATCACCATTTCGGTTCCATATAAACCGCCAGTCCATTCCAGAACATGAAATGTTATTTACGTTTAAAACCTACCTTTGGACAGGTGGATGCTAAATATAAATTTTGGTTCGAATGTCTTCAGTAGTTTTCAAGTTGTAAGGAATACGCTTTACACGCACCCGCTCGTGAGTCAAGTCCGATGGGACTTGTACAGAAAAACGGTCCGTTAATGATAACTCCCTTATTAATCCTCGTATCGAAATGATGCACATGAGAAAAAAGGTTTAGCAATTAATTTCTACCAAGGTAGGTAGATTTCCATTAAGTTTGGTTGTGTATATTTTGTGGAAGTGCAAAATCATTGTTTCGGTTTCGTATAAACCCCCAGTTCAAGGATTTAGAAACAATATTTGCCCTCAAACCTATCAAGGACAGGTGTATTCTAAATATGAGTCTCGGTGGAAATACATCCAGTAGTTTGTAGCACTCGCGTACATACGGCGTAATTAAGGAAGAAAATAATACAGTTAAGGAAGTTGAAAGTAGCAGAAAATAGATTATAACTGAGGACAGCCGGATAACGACAAATATGTAAATGCCAAGTGAAAGTATTGGAAAATCAAATGCCCCTCAATAAATTATGCTAGTGTGAGTTATGGATATAATAAAGCGGTAACAGAGGAGAAATTTAGGTCCAGTGATTCTTAGGTAAACAAATAATAAGAAGATGACTAATGGTGTTATTACTTAATCTATTCGAGGGCGGTTATAACATCCAACGATATTCCGTCAATATCCCGCAGATGGGCCGATTGACGCCTCTCTTGCCTTCTACCCAAGGAACAACCACGAATTTAAAAGCATGATGAGGAAATTGGCAATACGTTACTTCCCTGCTGGCATGCAGTCAGAGACGTTGCCATGGTAACATGTAGGTTCGTTGTCGGTCTGTCGATCACTCACTGCAGAGCATGATACCAGCGGAAAATTGTAAATTTCTCCGTCATGTGAAGAGTAATGTAAATTATGAACATAACGAAAGTTGTTTATAATGAAGAGACGTTTCACGTACGGTAAACGAAGTTTACAGAAAATCAAAAGATTTTAAAATGATATGCATATCGAAACCTTCCCCGGGATGAGTATACTCTAAATATAAAGCTTGGTTGAGATCTATCCAGCCGTTTCGACGTGATGGTGGAAAAACCATTCTGGTTTTCCTATAAACCCCCCGTCTATTCAAAGATTTTAAAATGATGTGCATATAGAAACCTTCCCCGGGATGAGTATACTCTAAATATGAAGTTTGGTTGAGATCTATCCAGCCGTTTCGACGTGATGGTGGAAAAACCATTCTTGTTTTCCTATAAACCCCCTCTATTCAAACATTTTAAAATGATATATATGATATAATGATATATATATATATATATATATATATATATATATATATATATATATATCGAAACCTTCCCCGGGATGAGTATACTCTAAATATGAAGTTTGGTTGAGATCTATCCAGCCGTTTCGACGTGATGGTGGAAGAACCATTCTGGTTTTCCTATAAACCCCCGTCTATTCAAAGATTTTAAAATGATATGCATATAGAAACCTTCCCCGGGATGAGTGTACTCTACATATGAAGTTTGATTGAGATCTATCCAGCCGTTTCGACGTGATGGTGGAAAAACCATTCTGGTTTTCCTATAAATACCCGTGTATGCAAAGATTTTAAAATAATATGCATATCGAAACCTTCCCCGGGATGAGTATACTCTAAATATGAAGTTTGGTTGAGATCTATCCAGCCGTTTCGACGTGATGGTGGAACAGACAAACAGACAAACAGACGAACAAACAGACACGAAACGTAGGAACCACCGATTCGGTCTTGAGTTGACCTAAAACGAATAAATATCTGAAAAATTGGCAAAACAAAATAAATTACAGACAGCGGACCCCCTACAATTTTATTTATATAGACTAGTACATAGCTACTTGCAATACTTATGTGTAATTTGGTCACTTTTTATAATGTCTTCCTTGAATGAGCTAATGGTGATACAAAACAGGGCAATAAGGAACGTACTTAACTTACCATTATACATCCCAGTAATAGACCTGTACATTCAGACCAAAATTCTACCTCTCAGCATAATTACAGAGCTTAATTCTGTCCTACTAATGTATAAAATAAAAAGAAACATAATATTTCACAACACTACTTTAATAACTAATTCAGGCATTCACAGGTATCAAACGAGACATGCTGATGATTTGGCCTTGTACCACATCTACTCTTCAAAATATGGGAAGAAAGGTTGTAAATTTTCACCAATTCAAGCATACAACAAACTTCCTGCTGATGTAAAAATTGCCCCTACTTTAGTAGCTTTCAAACGAAAGGCAAAGGAAAATTTATGGAATAGATACATCGTAGGTCAGTGTATATAAATAGGTAATGTTTAAAACAACCTCCCCCTCTGTCAATCATCCTGTGCATTGTTACTCACTTTTAGTACTAAATATTTTAAGTATCTTAGCATAATTAAGGAAACCATAGAATGTATTTTATTTCTACTGTTTAGGTCACCTGACTTTATCATTGTAAGTATCAGAGTTTGTAGATGCGGCATTGAATATGTTAATTATTCTACAATTCCTCTGTATGAGCCTTTGGCTCGTTGGAATTAATTATTGCAATAAATACCTATGTAAATGAGGTACGAAAAAAGCTTATTTTATTCGCCTAAAGGACATATTTTAGAGCATAATAATCCTTGGTCTGGTTACAGTCAGCCTTCCTCTTTGATATCCGGACTGGTTGTTAAAGTTGGGAATGTTCTTAAAGGTATGTGTACCACATTGGAATACAGAATACTTACATATATCTCGCAGAATGGGCCATAATATGGCGTAATGACGAATCTGTACCTAGGAGCCTCGGGTAACAGCCCTGTCAGTTGTGGCGGGCTGCAAAACCAGAGCAACCCTTTGAAGGAAAGCAGGATATTGATTACAAATATCGCGGTACACGCAGAGAACGCGAGCGTAATATATTGTCTTGCAGAAACGAAGGGATATGAGCAAATTTACAACAGTAGAGATTTTACTATTTTACAAAATCCAGAAAACATATCACGCCATAAATTTGGAATTCCCTTTCGTAATGTATGCTCTTCCAACTTCGTGTCGTTACTGTACGGGGGCGGGTTTGTACGACCGGATGGCCTTCCTGACGTCAACATCATCAGAAGAGTTAATGGGATGAAATGAATGACGTGATGATAGTAGGGAGAGGGCGAAATCCGGTCCCGGCACCTAGCCTACTCCTGTCGAATAGCATCAAGGGGCTTGCTCAAGTCATAACATCCCCATCCGACGGACGAATCACCATCAACAGCGTCAGATTTGGAACTGAAACTAGGCTTTTGGGCAGGCTATTGTATAGCCAGGCTGAGTGGCTCAGACGGTTGAGGCGCTGGCCTTCTGACCCCAACTTGGTAGGTTCGATCCTGGCTCAGTCCGGTGCTATTTGAAGGTGCTCATATACGTCAGCCTCGTATCGGAAGATTTACTGGCACGTAAAATGATTCCTACAGAACTAAGTTCCGACACCTCAGAGTATCCAAAAACCGTCAAAGTTACGTAGTTGATGGGACAGAAACAATGTTATTCGAAATTGTGTACCATCACCTCTCCGTCCCTGCCGGCCAACATTCTGACGGTAAAAATTTGAAATAGTGATTTGAGGTGCTGGGGAGGTGAGGTGGATGGCGGCCGTGTCCTACAAAAGGATCTGTTCCGACATTCCCCTCAGTGCAAGAATGGGAAACCACGGACTGGACAGGAGAGGACAGACAGCCTCCCCGCCTCCCGAAACTAGAGCTGCAAGGCTAGCCGATAAGTCGAACTCTCTCTGCTCGGTGCTCTTTTCTTTTCACTTAAGATGTTGGTTGTTGTGATAGAGGTGATTCCTGTACGAGTGGACAACCATCGTCTATTAACACTATTCAGATGAAAAATGGAACAGTTCCGACCCTCCAAAATTGAAGGTATCAGTTACAAAAGGGTAACTTCACAAGGGCATAATAACGAACGACACTGTAGGCTTCGCAAAGCTAACTTCTTTGAGGACGGAAGAGGACAAGAGATGACCAAGGGAGGTCGGATAGAAAAGACAAAAGTGAAGAGCCTGAGACAAGTAAGTGGACAAGTGCCTTGTGGGTACAAGCTCAAGTTGAAAGTCTCGTCCCCTGTTAATCACCTATTACGATACGGTAGATGTAATCTACTATCACCCCATCCCCAACGCATTTTGAAATATCACGAGGACAAGTCAATGCGTATCTAGTTGGCTCTGTGTCGTTGTGTGCTCATCAGCCGCTAGATGACACCGTTGTCTACGTCTGTGGTAGGTTTCAGCGTTATCACATCAGTACAGCTTGCGCTGTTGCGACGTAAAGGAGACCGCGCCACTCTCTGTTTGCACCAAGGAAGAACAGCGTTCCGTAATCAGCTTTGTGTGGTCTGAGGGTGCACCAGGAGCGGAAATTCATAGAAGACTTTCAGCACAGTACGGGGACAATGTTTTGCCACAGAAGATGCTTCCATTCCATGCTCTGACGTTTCCTCTCTAGTTCAAAGTGGTGAACCCATGTTTCATCTGTTTTAGAAACGTTTCACCTTCGTTTGCATGACTCTCCAGTAGGTGCTGACGGATTCTCCCACGATTGCGCGTCTGCTCTTCATTGAGTTGTTTTGGAACCTATCTCGACCAGACTTCGTGAAAATTAAGCCTGTTCTGCGTGATTTCATATACAGAACCATGGCTAATGTGCATATTGTTTGTTACGTCATCAACAGTCACTCGTCTGTTATTCAGGATCATATCAGGCACTTGTTCAATATTGGGATCAATTACGGCTGCAGATGCACGCCCGGATCTTTCCTCATCCTTTACGCTCCTTGCGATCACTTTTAAAACTGTTCAATCCACTGGTAAACACTTCGCTTTAACATGCGCTTGTGTGAACTCTGCGATAGTCATTGTGATCGCTATCACGTTGTTAACTGCAAAATACTAAGTCGCTCATTGAGTTCTGTACGTCTGATTGTCTTTAATTAATGCACACATTGTGCGATATAATAATAATAATAATAATAATAATAATAATAATAATAATAATAATAATGAAAGAGTTAGTCTCTTAACAACGTGCTAAGCACAGAATATATTGCGGGTTAGGGTGAGCCTTCACCTGCAATTATTGGAGTGATAATTTAATCACTTGATTTTATGATTACTCAAAGATGGCTGAACTTAGAGACCTGTCAATGTCTCAAGATTGATCGGCAGGTAATTCCAGAGAGAATAAAACCAAGATTAAGAAAATCAGTCCAGTAGAATGGACGGACGGATTTGCCAAAACTGTTTTTGGGAAACCCTTTTAATACATAGATTGTTTGCTTTGAATGTCCCTGTCTCCTATGCGACTACTTACACTTCTCGGATATCTTGAGACTCATTACCTTATTTATTTCGCTTCGATATTTCTTGCGGATATTTTAATACTGTTTTATGTCAATTCCATGTTCGGATATTTTGAGACTGCGCCTATGCTGTCGGACGACGCCGTGTTCCCACTTCCAGCGGTGGCAAGGCGGTACTTTCGTCCCGATCTGTGAACTATCGATCTTGCAGTTGTTTAGCACCGCCGGAGGCCACACATTAGCTGTCGACTCTCTTTGATTTGCGCTGCATGAAGCATGTTAGCTATGCCAGGAGCGGTATTGTTGCTCGGCAAGGGGGCTCGCTCCACACCGTGGGTAATCAGAACTCGAACCATCGACATAGCGGGAGCTTGAGGCACGCAGTTTTAATCAAAACTTTCCTCCTTTTTAGAGAGGATCGAACTGAGCGAGTGTGATTGGGTTGGGCGGCGGCGGAAGCTTAGCAACAGATGGTGCACACGCTGAGGTAGGCCCAAGATTGATAGCTCTCAGAGTTCCTCGCTATAAACTAGTGATTTACATCGTAAACTCGCAGCGAATCAAGTCTAGACTCTAGATACAGGAGAATACTCTAAATGTGTAAATGAACTCCTCTTTGGAAACTTTTATAGGAAATAAATACATATCATTCTCTCAGCTCATGGTAATGATAGGGCCCGGATTTTTTGATAATTTCAAATTGCGAAATATGTACATAAAATGCAGTAAATATCAGTGAAATATGTAATTAAATAGAAATATTCTTTTTTCCCCACAAGTTGCTTTACGTCGCACCGTCACAGATAGGTCGTATGGCGACGATGGGACAGAAAAGGGCTAAGAGTGGGAAGGAAGCGGTCGTTGCATTAATTAAGGTACAGCCCCAGCATTTGTCTGATGTGAAAATGGAAAACCACGGAAAACTATCTTCAGGACTGCCGACAGTGGGGTTCGAACCCACTACCTCCCGAATACTGGATACTGGCCGCACTTATGTAATATTCACAAAATATGTAATATTCATAAAATATGTAATTAAATATGTAATAGAATTAATGCATTAAATTGACATCAAAGTTCGTATATTCCTTTTATTATGACATATGGTTACGATATGAGACAGTCATCTATATAAAAACATTATGAAAACTAAAGTCAGTCAGTCCGGCCATTGTATCCGGTCAATTTCCTTCATTCTTTTTTTTAAGTGCAAGGTATTCATGCACAGATTTGTCATCAGGTACTATAAATCACTTAACTTCCGCCTTCCTCAAATTATTTGATTTTTTCAATTTTTTGTCTCTTTGAAGCAATCATATCTTTGGTTCTAATTGAGGTACGCAGTTCATTTTGGTCTAAATCACTCAGTGGATCAAACGCTTTCTTTTGAGGTAGTAACTACTTAAATTGGTAGATTCTGAAAGAAGTTATGAGTTCATTTGTCTCCATGACGAAGATCTTTGAAGGACTTTTTAACAGTTCCAAGGAACGTTTAATTCAATTTCTTTGTGTGGTGTATTTTCAAGTGTTTTGTTGACATAATATTACATTCTGTTACCACAGCAGATCATGTGCTTTATTTCATTAACTCGAAACTTTGCAAATACATCCGTGAGGATACTAACGAACTACACCATACTTTGTACATTGCGGGCGGAGCCAGTGGGAAACTGCTAGTATTGTTTTAAACACCTCCATATTTTATGACAAAGTCTTCTTTGTTGCTTTGAGCTTGAATAACCTTGATTTCGTTTCAAGACTGCATGAAGTTTGTTAGAAACTCTGACCAATGAAAGGCACCTGGCCATACCACATTCTGGGAGAGGTTTAGTGCTGTTGTATGCAGTTGGTGCACTCAGACCTCCTGTATTTCACAGACAAAGGGTTAGAAATCGCTATTTTAAAGGACTTTTAAAGCCAATTTTAGGAATTGCAATATATTATATTTGAGATGGATTTCACCAATTATTTTACCACAGTATGAAAATATGATAAGAACCTTAAGAGAAGGCACTGGAAGCGGACCAGCGAGCGGGCAGTGATCGCACAAGAAATTGTGCTCATATTAGTTGTACCCACAGCATTGCCCCTTCAAACTCTAGATATGCTATACGCCCAACTTTGTAGTTCAAAACGGGGGTGTGACCAGCTGGCGAAGCGCGCGATTCGCATGAAAACGGAAAGTGAATCGGCACTTAGAACTTCGTAAATACGTTCTTATCATACAATATCGTGTAAGTTTCAACTGTTTGGCATTAACAGGGTGTGCACGTGCCCGTGTGATCCTGAACACGAGACGCCCCTGTTTGAAGCGATTTTCATTAAGGTACTAACTGTTATTATCGTGGTGAACTAAGATTTCACCGCATCCTTCGTCCGCAGTGTATCTTATTGTTTGTTTATGTCGCCACGGATGTACTTGCGAAGTTTCGGCATAATGAAATAATACACATAAACTGTTGTGGTAATAGAACAAACACTTGAAAACACATCACAAATAGAACTTGTACTACATATGTTTCTGCAGTTTGGTAACATTCTGAAGTTATTGCGAATTATTGATATGGATTCGTTAAGTTTGTACATCTTTCTTAACCGGGAAATAATTAATCCAGTGCCGTAGGATAATAGTAAATTATGCTACAAACTTACATGGCAATAATTAAGACACGAGTATGTTTAAAAAACGAGCGAAGCGAGATTTATAATTTCGATACGAGTATCTTAATTATCATTATAGGCGAGTTGCATACGACTGTTTATGCTCGACGATAATTATAACTCTATTTTTTAAATATTCATACATTTCTGTCGAGATGTCGCTTGACAGTTGAGTTTACTGAACAGAGCGCATGCGCTGGGTTAATGATTTTCCGTGAGTGGATCAGAGACCTTGACAATGTCATATGTTTTCAAATCGTTGATAGAAGGTTATCATAATCTAGCTTTATTTCAAATACAAATTGCTTATTGTACAGTTGGTGAAGTGAATTTGCCGTGTGGTTGTGGGATATTGGAAGTAGAAGGTGCATTGATGTTAATACGTGTTTGATTTTGTTATCCCTACCTAACTGGTCAAACAGTTGTACCATAATGAAAATCTGAACTCTGATTGGTGGAGAACCTGTATCATAATGAAACTTGAACTATAATGAGCCTCATTGAGATTCAGTTTTCTGGCATATGATATTTATATTTCGGCATCGTCGAGCATAAAGTACATTACGTTTCACGTATTTTGATGTAGTACAATCTCATCAAACAGGAGCTGAAACAGGAGATGAAACATTCAGTGCAGATTTTCCAATCTACGAGTAAAACGAAGTCTCTACAGGCTAAACGAAACTGAGTCAAGAAAATACGTATTAAAGTCATGGTTTAAGAATCAAGAAACGAAGATGACTGCAAAACTAGGTGAAAGTAATCCGCACCTGAAAGCAATCATTCCATGGAAGTGAGGTTAATTTTGCAGAGAATAACGCGCCAGATTTCATAATAGATAGGCCTATCCTTTACTATTTCAATGAAAATAATGAAATGTTTCTTTCTCTTGATTTTACGTGCTACTAACTACTTTTATGGCTTTCGGAGACAACAAGTTCCGGAATTTTGTCCCGCAGGAGTTCTTTTACGTGCCAGTAAATCTACCGACATGACGCTGACGTATTTGAGTACCGGGTCAGAATCGAACCTGCGAAGTTGGGGTCAGAAGGCCAGCGCCTCAAACGTCTGAGCCAATCAGCCCGGCCTTACTAGTTTAAGTTCCATGTTGTATCAAAGCCAACGGCCGTAGCCGTGTTGAAACACCGGATCTCGTGAGATCTCCGAAGTTAAGCAACACTGGGCGTGGTCAGGAGTTGGATGGGTTGCCACGCGCTGGAGGAGCGGAAAGGAGCTGTCCACCCTACCGCACGTAAACTCCGGCTCAGGAACACCTCTGCGGAGGTTTGGACCTGCCTTCGGGCAGAATAACCCTTACCTAGCTTGTATCAAAGACCTCTACATCGCATATTATGACTAATTTTATTTCACTAATCTTTGACAATATAACTACCTCATGAGATTTGTTGCAAATTTCGGTACTGATCAGTGGAGGTGTGCAGATCTCTATAACGAACAAACAAACCTATGTTTGATTTTGATAGATTTGGAACCGTAGGTCCAGTATATTCTTTCTTTCTTTCTTATTCTGCTTCCCCTCCAGGTTTGGTTTTTCCCTCGGACTCAGCGAGGGATCCCACCTCTACCGCTTCAAGGGCAATGTCCTTCAGCGTGAGACATTGGGCCGGGGGATACAACTGGGGAGAATGTTCAGTACCTTGCCCAGGCGGCCTCACCTGCTATGCTGAACAGGGGCCTTGGTGGGGGATGGGAAGATAGGAAGAGATAGACAAGGAAGAGAGAAGGAAGCGGCCGTGGCCTTAAGTTAGGTACCATCCCGGCATTTTCCTGGAAATGAAATGTCGTATGGCTTTTACTGCCGGGATATCCCAGGACGGGTTCGGCTCGCCAGGTGCAGGTATTTCTATTTGACTCCTGTAGGCGACCTGCCCATCGTTATGAGGATGAAATAATGATGAAGACAACACATATACCCAGCCCCCGGGCCATTGTAATCAACCAATTAAGGTTAAAATCCCCGACCCGGCCGGGAATCGAACCCGGGCCCCTCTGAACAGAAGGTCAGTACGCTCACCGTTCATCCAACGAATATTTTCCTGGAGGAAAAGTGAGAAAGCACGGAAAACCAATTCCAGGATGGCTGAGGTAGGAATGGAACCCACCTCTACTCAGTTGACCTCCCGAGAATGAGTAAACCCAGTTCCAGCCCTCATACCACTTTTCAAATTTCGTGGCAGAACCAGAAATCAAACCCGAGTCTCCGGGGGTGGCAGCTAATCACACTAACCAATACACCACAGAGGCACACCAAGTATATATATATATATATATATATATATATATTT
Source organism: Anabrus simplex (assembly GCF_040414725.1). NCBI lineage: Eukaryota > Metazoa > Arthropoda > Insecta > Orthoptera > Tettigoniidae > Anabrus > Anabrus simplex. Next base: position 133,885,159 of record NC_090269.1, read on the forward strand.
CCTATTTGTTTTACGTCGCACTGACTGAGAAATTTTATGGAACAGGATAGTTCAAGGACTGTGAAAAAAGCTGCCGTGGTCTTACTTCAGCTACATCCAGCTCCATGGCTAAATGGTTAGCGATCTGGCCTTTGCTTCACAGGGTCCCGCGTTCGATTTCCGGTCGGGTGGGCGACTTTAACCTTAAATGGTTAATTCCCTAGGCTCGGGCACTGGGTGTTTGTGCTGTCCTCAACATCCCTCCAAGTCACACACCACACACAACACTATCCTCCACCACAATAACACGCAGTTACCTACACATGGCAGATGCATTATCGCGGTGTGAAAATGAGAAACAAAGAAAAGGATCTTCAGAGCTGCCGATAACCAGGTTCGAACCTACTATCTCCCGATTCAAAGCTAATAGCTACACGGCTCAAACCACGCAGCCAACTCGTCAATGTATGAAAAACATAATATTAGAGAAATCTTCATTTTCTGCTCTTTCTGAAGTTTTAGCCTATATGTTCATCTTGTTTGGTTACTGAAAGTTCTAAACTGTAAGAGGTTACGCATGTGATACGCCATCAGAATACTACGGTACATTTTAAAGTGATTATTCTCGGATGTGATTTTTTACAACTTTTACTCATTTCGAAGGGAAACAACTCTGGCAATAATTAGGATTGGTTCTTTCGTGAATGAAAGCTGAAGAGTATTTCAGTTCAGATATTACAATTGTATAGCTTTCATTACTGCAAGATTTCCTGAAATTGAATATGGATAACTGAATACTTTATTAATTTTGATGTTTATATCTTTCTCCCATTTCTTCTAATAGGGAAATATTACGTCCGCCTCTGTGGTGTGGTGGTTAGTTTGATTAGCTGCAACCCCCGGAGGCCCCGGGTTCGTTTCCCGGCTATGCCACGAAATTTAAAAAGTGGTACGAGGGATGGAAAGGGGTCCACTCAGCTTCGGGAGGTCAACTGAGAAGAAATGGCTTCGATTTCCACGTCAGTCCTCCTGCAAGTGGTTTTCCGTGGTTTCCCACTTCTCCTCCAGGCAAATGCGGGAATGGTACCTAACTTAAGGCCACGGCCGCTTCCTTCCCTCTTCCTTGTCTATCCCGTCCAATCTTCCTATCCCCCCCCCCACAAGGCCCCTTCTGAGCATGGCAGGTGAGGACGCCTGGGCAAGGTACTGGTCATCCTCCCCAGTTATATCCCCTACCAAGAGTCTGAAACTCCAGGACACTACCCATGAGGCGGTGGAGGTGGGATCCTTGTGTGAGTCCGAGAGAAAAACCGACCCTGGAGGGTAAATAGATAAAGTAGAAGAAGAAGAAGAAGAAGAAGAAGAAGAAGAAGAAAGGAAAGATTACTTTACTACAAAGTGTAGCTACATAAAAGAGGATCCCAACGGAATACTTAATTCACTTACAGTTCATTTATGTGCCAGTTTGTATTAAATTAATTCAATCGATTAAGTAGTAGTTAATTAATCAATCGTTACATCTGCATGATTTTTAAAAATGTAGAATCACTCTACCTTTTCTAGACCAACTCTAAAATATTCAAAAGTGTCGACCACCACAATGATAAAAAACTAGAAATAAAAATGTTCATTTACCGTGTATTTGTACCACAAACTTCATGGCTACAATTAATAATAATAATAATAATAATAATAATAATAATAATAATAATAATAATAATAATAATAATAATAATAATAATAATAGCGCCCCAACTCTTAACCGGAGATCACGGGTTCGATTCCCAGCCAAGTATCAAGCACGAGAAGGTGCCGAGCGCTCCGCTCCAATGTGTTGGTTCCACTGTGTCCAGAATGGCTCTGCGTTAGCTAAGAGGAACACCATGGTTCTGCTTTACCAGTGATCAGTACCATTGTGAAGGGCCGGTGACCTGGATTTTGAACCCTTTTGGAATACAACCATCATCTCCGAAAATGAAATGAAATAGCGTATGGCTTTTAGTGTCGGGAGTTTTGGAGGTGCAGGTATTTCCATTTGACTCCCGTAGGCGACCTGCGCGTCATGATGAGGATGAAATAATGATGAAGACGACACGTACACCCAGCCCCCGTGCTAGAGATATTAAAGAAAGATCGTTAAAATTCCCGACCCTGCAGTGAATCGAACCCGGGACCCCTGTGACCAAAGGCCAGCACACTAACCATATAGTCATGGAGCCGGACATCTCAGAAAATAAGGCATTGTGAATGAGATCCACTGATTGTTTTGAACTCACGGTCATTTTTTCACCTCATTCCTTTTAGATTCTAGTCAGTGGAAACATTTTTAAGTTTTATCCATCGTGTTATTTCGTTGCACCTCGTATCGTTACGGGCCAATGAGCTAGATGTTAGGCCCCTTTAAACAACAGCAAACAGTTGTTCTCACGGACCTCGAAGCAACCTTGAAATCAAGATAAGAATCCCAATCTGGCCGAGAATTGAAGTCGTGTCACTCGAGCAAGAGGCAGGCTTGCTACCCCTAAAGTGAAATGTCGTATGGCTTTTAGTGCCAGGATATCCCAGGACGGGTTCGGCTCGCCAGGTGCAGGTCTTTCTATTTGACACCCGTAGGCAACCTGCGCATCGTGATGAGGATGATATGATGATGAAGACAACACATACGCCCAGCCCCCGTACCATTGGAATTAACCAATTAAGGTTAAAATCGCCGACCCAGCCGGGAATCGAACCCGGGACCCTCTGAACCGAAGGCCAGTACGCTGACCGTTCAGCCAACGAGTCGGACACCCCTAAACTATACAGCCAGCACAGCAACTTATACATAAATTATTCCAATACCTTAACTCAGTACATTGGGGCCGATGACCTAGATGTTAGGCCCCTTTAAACAACAAGCATCATCATCATAACTCAGTAGATTGAGCTGCACGCTGTTCCTTGATAATGTTTACTGTCTCATACCGGACAGCCCATGAGTTGACCTTAGGAGGATGTTTTAACCGAGTTCGAGCCTTTAAAGCGGGCTTTAAATTCTTGGATGAATTGAAAATCATACCGAAGATAGGGAGGTGGGGGGGGCGGGGGAGGGATAAGGAAGAGACCTTTCATCTGAAAGGCAGTCCGGCTCCATGGCTAAATGGTTAGCGTGCTAGCATTTGGTCACAGGGGTCCCGGGTTCTATTCCCGGCAGGGTCGGGAATTTTAACCTAAATTGGTAAATTTCGTGTCGTCTTCATCATCATGTCATCCTCATCACGACGCGCACGTCGCCTACGGGAGTCAGATGGAAAGACCTGCATCTGGCGAGCCGAACTTGTCCTCGGACACTCCCGGCACTAAAAGCCATACGCCATGTCTTTTATCTCAAAGGCTGGTGCACTCCCTACTCTACTCTATGGGTATTGTTAAATGCTACTTCCAGCCAGCGTAATGTTGAAGTGTTGAGGTTGGAAAGTATATATTTTACTCCGTTGTTGGGTAACATCGATTTCTGTTCGTGTAATGCAGGAAAGAGGTGCTGTCACAGCAACTGGGGTGGTAGTTCTGTGTGTTCGTGACAGGCACATGCGTCTAAATTACCCGCATGAGTGAGTGCTGTTCTGTAATTGAGAAGTCGGTGGTCAAACCAGTTATTTAATCACGTGTTATATTTTAGAAGGGGTATTCGATTGGGATAGAAAACATCTGTATACATTTGATTATGTAACTGCGAGTAAACGAACTATATAATAACTACTCAGAGCTTTCCCAAATGGGTGCTCCTGAAGGTCTGTAGGTTTTCACGAACTGTCTGATATGTATTTATATGCATACATTGTTTCTGCTCTCCCGTGATGGGCGACACTCCGAGAATGAAGAAAAAGTGGCTGTTCACGCCTTCGCAGTCCGCCGCCATAGCAGTGGTATTAGCTACCTCCTCGGGGGCCCGGGTTCGATTTCTAGTCCTGCCAGGAATTTAAGAATGACAGGAGTGTTGGTATGTGGTTGAAATGGTACACGCAGCTCACCTCCATTGGGAGTGTACCAGAAAAGAGCTGCACCGCCTCGGGATGAGGACACGAGTTTAGTTGTTAACCCTTAGCAGTTTGGACTCGGAAAGTGGACGATTTGGACACATTCTAGATTTCCGCACCTGGCTAAACAAGCTCTTGTGGTATTCTTGCAGTTTTCGACCACATCTTCTTGCGAAGTAGGATTTTATATGAAGAAAAACATCAAAACAGTGGAAATGGCATTTTAAATAATATGGTGGTTGAAGATATGTGAGTAAATTCACCCCATATTCATCAAAACACAAAGTAAAATTATAACATTCGCCAGGCAAATGTGAGCCACTAAACGACTAAAATTAACGGTGATAAAAGTTTCTATTTCTCCTGTTAGTAAAGGCATTCGACCAGATTCCACCCGAACTGAACTGGAATTCACTTCGTTTCGGTGGTGTTCCTGAGGCTGTGTTCGCTGCGTACAACTCATTTATAACACCACCACCAGTTCGTTCGCTGCTCTGTCGGTATCGTTCAGCCGTTTAGCATTCGAGTGGGCGTTGCTATTCATTCTCCGCATGGACTCTGTAACTGCAGATAGTATACACTAATACCTCTGCCATAGTCTCTGCTTTATACTTACGATTTTATGCTGGCTAGTGATTCCCTGAACAAAATTGAACAATTTATCAGCCAATGGAAATAAAGGCAAGATGGATTCGGACTGCGGCTTAATTTTTCTAAGACTGTATACGTAGAGTGTGGGTTTCAGACAGATGGCACAATAATTCTGGCCAAACTACTTACTTTACTTTCCGTGTGCGGGAGACGCATTAAGTTGAATTATTTCTCTCCAGAACTCTGCAGCTCTTGTCCCTCGATCTGTGGCAAGCATAACATCTTCCTGGGTACAGAAGTCATTCATCTCTGAACATATGAGTAGGTGTTGTGCAGTCTGGATATCTCCACAGTCACATCTTGGATCTTCCGCATAATCCCATTCCACAAGATTACTACGTCACTTGGACACACCTGTTATCATCCGGTTTAATGACCTCCAGGTGATGTACCCGAGGACAAATGGCTTCCACTACTCAGTTCTTCTTTAGGAGTACTTGTTTCCAGAGTGATATACGTCGAATTTCTGGTTTGGTAGAAAGGAGTACTGTTCTCTTCATAAATCTCTTCCTGGATCTTAGGCGAGATGTAGTCACCTTGTGGTTATACATTGGATGTCTGGGATCTGACTCTATCCTGTGTGTGTCTTTCTCAGCTGCCACCTCACGTTGAATAGCTGGAGGCGCATTACCAGCGAGAGGGTAGATCTTCTCCACTGGAGTAGGTCTTAAACACCCAGTGACAATACGGGTGGACTCGTTGAGAGCTGTACCCACTAGTTTGGTATGGACAGATGCTCCCCAAACTGATGATCCGTTCTGGACAGTCGAGTTCAGATATCTTTGTTCTCGTCTGTCAGCAGATGGTAGCACGCTCCAGAATTCTCAAGCTCTAGTAAACGCTGTCTTCCTTAAATGGTGGCAGAATACAGGCGCCCTCTGTGACAAGAAGATGTCTCAGCATCTGATGTCAAAGATATACTGCACAATTGTCAGTCCAGTAGCTCTTTATGGGGTAGAGTGTTAGCCTTCGACTACAAGACACGAGCAGATGCTTCATACCATGGGAATTAAGATGCTAAGATGTCACCGGGAGTTACGCGGCTTGATCGCATAAGGAATGAAGCAGTCCGGGCCTCTTTCAAAATCACCCCGATACAAAACAAGATGCGAGGGACAAGTCTTTTCGCTGGTTTGGGCACGTGATCATACTTGATACAACATCCATTGCGCGGAAAGCTCTCCCACTTAAACTCTGGCGGACGAAGATCAAGAGGAAGGCCAAGAAAACGCTGAATGGACTGTTTACGTGAGGATATGCGGCATGTCGGCATACGACCTGCTGATGCTATCGACCGGATGAAGTGGAAGGGTAGATGTAGACTTATCGTGGACCCCACATCTTCACGGGATATTTTAGTTCATATAAAATGTAAATTATACTGAGAATGTGTGTGTTTGTTTAACCTTATGAAGGGTGCATAAAGAGGCTACGGTGGGATACCTTTCATTTGAGGTAAGTAGTTCTAGATCATGCATTCGCTTATTGAGAAGGCATCCCACTCCAGTTGACCTTCGTCGTCTATCAAAAAGGCGTTCGACAGTGTCGAGACGTGGACGGAGCTCTCGGCGATGGATAAGGCAAGAATGGATTCTCAGTACTCCGAACTCATCCAGAACATTCATATCAACGCCACGTTCCGGTTGAAAATCTCGGATGACATGGCAACGGAGAGAAGCCCCATATAGAGAGAACGATGGACACCATCTCTCATAAACGGTTTATCTTCGCCTTGGAGGACATATTCAAGATGTTTTCCTGGAGCGGAAGGAGGTCAGCATCGATGGCAACATTTCCAACCACTTGAGGTTCGTTGACGACGTCTGCCGATCAACAACGATCCAAAGGAACTGAGGACCAAGCTCGAGCAACTCCATGAAGCGTCAACGAGAATCATTAAGAAGATGAATCTAAAGAAAAGAAAGATACTAAGTCCGGACGTCGTTGAATGGAAGTGCACAATCAAGCCCTCGAAGCAGTCGATCACCGTGTTTACCTTGGCCACTATTTAGCTTGTATTAGAAAAGGCAGACAGCGGAGATCATGAAGCGAACCGTCTGAGAACCACCAAGTGCAGTGTCGGCAGACAGGAGCTGAGGGGCAAGTTGACATCAGGAGAGATGGGCTGAAGAAGAAGTTGTAAAAGTAGAGTTCAGAAGGTGTCGCCATGGAAAATGCTTGAAAAAACAGACCTAACTAACGTTTACAGTTTCTGGAGACGCAGAAGTTCCGGTAATTTGACCCGTAAATCTACCGAAACGAGGCTGACGTATTTGAACACCTTCAAATACCACCAGACGGAGCCAGGATCCAACCTGCCAAAATTGGGGTCAGAAGGCCAGCACTTCCACCATCTGAGCCACTCAGATAATAATAATAATAATAATAATAATAATAATAATAATAATAATAATAATAATAATAATAATAATAATAAAGTTCAAATCTTGCGCTAATTGAAACTTCTCTACTGGAGAAACCCGGATCTTTAACAACTGAACCAACTCTACGGTTTATCAGAAGATGTCACTGAGTGTTTTTGATTTGCTTTTGTTTTCATTGATCAAGAAGTGTGGACATTCTCTAACAGATGTCTCTACCAAAAACTGTGGTAATACACTCTGGTGCAATGGAATGAACTCTCTTGAAGAAATTTTGTATTCATAAGTTTTGTCTTTACTAAATTTTGTTCTGTGGTTTGTGGGTTGGCAACATTAATCCTTTCTTTCCGCCTGTTTTGAATTTAGCCAATCAGTAATTTCTGTAATTAATTTTCCTCCAATCATAGCTTTCTTCTTCAAATTTCCATGTGTAATTCTTAGTCAACCAATAAAAATTGAGTGGGTGTGTCTACTCATTCCTGAAAGGTCTCGAATTTTCCACGAGGGTATAAAAACTGCTGATTTTCTTGTCTCCGGGCCACTTCAGTAACATCTAGCTTAGTGTGTGGATATGTAGCAGGGGGCGGGAAGCGCCTCTTTCTTCGGGCAACAGATTTCCAACAAGGTAATGACCTATTAACGTCTTTATTTCTTGCTAGCTCAGCAGTTTAACTCTCGGGGAGGGTTCGAAACCTTTAATATGTAAACTATTAAATATGTAAACCCTTTTCCTGGTAAACTTCAGTTCTTTTTTTGAACTTTAATTCGGGGATAGAGAGTGCCTTACCCTCTCGAGCTCCCCTTCATTTGAAATCGAGGTGACTACGTTTTCATAACCGTTTCTTCTCTTCCTTAATGTATTAAAGTTTTCCCATACGAGTCACCTCCCTAGCTTGGGATTAGCTCCTGTGTATCGGCCTAGCGCCACTTAGGTTTTAAAATGTAGATTTAGGAGTGCAAATTCACGCCTCCATCCTTTTTGTTTTGGGCCATTTAAATTAACCTAGTTTTTGCACACTAAGGCCCAGTAGATTGGGTACGAGATACCCCTGTTTCTTTATTATGCCTTGATGGCAGTTTGTGTAAAAGTCTGTTATTGCCTTTATAGGCTTGAAAGATCGAGAGCGGGTGAGCTCTTTATGGTGTTGTGGTAAAAGTGCCTTAGAGAGGCTTAAGATGTAAAGTTGGGAGCTAATGCTCCATGTAATTAAGGGTTTTCTGCCCTTTGGTAATTTGTGGTTATGAGCTGAGAGCTCAGACTTTGGGGCTCGTAGCCCAGAATTTATAAAATTACATTCTACCTTATATTCTTGTTATTTCACCTTGTGAAAATTGTTAAACTTTGTTGTCTGTTGAAAATATAACTTTTATTTACATTTTAAATTCATCTTTCGGACTTAGACCCATTCCAGCCCGCACCTTCTTTCACCTCTGCTGCTCCACAGACACCTCGGAACAATGATAATAATAATAATAATAATAATAATCAAATGATATAGCAGCAAAACAGGACTTCAAATTTCTTATGAAAGGACAAAGTATATGTAAGGTACTAGAACAGGTTTCAACAATCAACCATTAATCACCAAGTATGTTTTTTTTTTTGTTTTTTTTGCTAGTTGCTTTACGTCGCACCGACACAGATAGGTCTTATGGCGACGATGGGACAGGAAAGGGCTAGGAGTGGGAAGGAAGCGGCCGTGGCCTTAATTAAGGTACAGCCCCAGCATTTGCCTGGAATCACCAAGTATGGAAATATCGCTCATGTAGATAAATGTAAGTATCTACAGTAGGTGAAATTATTGAACCAGCAGGGTTAAATCAGCAAGCTAACAAAGAAAGAACTACAAAACTTCAAGGAGCACACAAAATGACTTGGAACAGATACAATAAAACAAGTATACAAAAAAACGCAAAATTACGACATTATAACACAGTAGTCAGAAGCACGTTTTGCATCTGAAACTATCATAATTGGTGGCAAATCTCGAATAAAGATGATCGAAAAACAAGAAAGGAAAGTCTTCAGAAAAATCTTAGGACCAACATGCGAAAATGGAATTTGAATGAAAAAAAGAAATCACATGAAATCTATCAAGTTACAGGAAAAATCACAGACAACATCAGGAAACGACGATTGCAATTTTATGGTCACTTATATAGAATGGATAACAACAGGCATCAACGAAAATTCACAATAATTGGCTAAAAGAAATCAGTGAAGACCTAAATGAAATTGGTATTAATGAAGAAACCATCAAGATAGAATAAAATTCAGAATCTGAATTCACAAAAACAATTCTTCTGTAAAGCCCAACCCACTAAATGCAGGATGGAATTAACAACGTGGAAAGGAACACACCGAGAGGATGAAGAGATACTGGAAAGGTAAAAAGAGAAAAACAATAAAGATCTAATCAAACGCACTCAATAGGTGGGCATAATGAATCAAAAATAAGAATCATAACAGTGAGTTCAATGTCTAACGGGTTCAACTCACTAGCGATCATACTGCACGTTTTACCGTCCTTTCGAAATTGACCAAGCCAGAAATTTCTATGGGCTCGTGCATAATATTTAATTTAAAATTCGTGCTCACAATGTTTACAGACTTGGTTATGCTTACATGTTCATGGTGCTACGCAGTAAAACGTTCTGTCCCCATATGGCACTATATAGCAGTTTTCGTTATATTTTTCACGAATCAAATAATATGTGGTGCAGATAAACGAAAGAATATATGGAATTATCTATAATTTCAATAGTAAAGATGGTGCGAAATAAAGGCTAAGAAACGACAAAGTAGTCGAAATTGTTAGTTCAGAAGGTGATATAGACAACTCTGATAGTGAAATGTGTGAGCTAGAAGATACGAGTGGATTGTTTGAAGGTATGTGACGTAAATTATAATTTCCAGTAGGTCTGAATTGTAATGTTGTGAACTAAACTTTTCAAAGTTCAGGTCTGGGATTTGTTGTGAAACTGTCCTCTATGTTCTAGGGTAGAAAATATGAACAGCAGCTCTCCTGATAATGAAGAAATCTACATTTATGATAAGAATGGTAGGCGTAATCCTCCTGCTATCACAAGTGGAAAATATAAGTAAAAGACTGCATCTCACAGGTAACGTATCACAAGTTGAAATTCACCGCATAAAAGAACGGCATACGTTTTTCTAAAGCCAGCTTGCGAAGTTTTCAACGGCGTGTAACACCTCACCATGTACTCCATTCTATAATAATTTATAATATGAAAAATTACCCCTTAAAAATTACGCATGTCGCGAACGTTTCCCGAAAATCGTGGAGGGCGTTTTATGTGGATCTTAAAGAGAAAAAGAGCATAAATAATTTAGGGTTACACTGAGCTCCCACAGTATTCGAGGTGTTACTGTGATTGATTCCATTGCTGGTTCTGTCAAAGTTTAAGACAACAATTTTAATGCACCAGGGACTAAGAAGGCAGGAGGTTCTAAGTTCAGTTTCGGTTATTTGATTTCGGTAGCTTTCAATCAATCAATCAATCAATCAATCAATCAATCAATCAATCAATCAATCAATCAATCAATCAATCAATCAATCAATCAATCAATCTGTCATCAACGATCTCCACTTAAGGCAGTCACCCAGGTGTCAGATTCCCAATCATTTTTTTTACCTCATATTTACATTTATTTCCTTACATACTTTTCTTAAATATTTTCAACGAACTTCGAATTTTATCGAATATTTCCCTTAGTAATTTATTCCAATCCCGTATTACTCGTTCTATAAATGAATATTTTCCCCATTCTGTCCGCTTGAATCCCAACTTTATCTTCATATTAAGATCTTTCTTACCATTCAAAGCTCCACTCAAGCTTATTCTTCTACTAATGTAATTCCACGCCATCTCTCCACTGACAGCTCGAAACATACCACATAGTCAAGAATCTCGTCTCCTTACTCCCAAGTCTTCCCAGCCCAAAGTTTGCAACACTACTCCTAGTCAGAAATCACCCAGAACAAATCGTTTTGCTTTCCTTTGAATTTGTTCCGTACATTGGAGCCATACTCTTACTGCGGTCTTACCAGAGACTTATACACCTTCTCCTTTATATTCTCACTAGCAATTGTACCCGTGCTTCGCAACGGTTTTCCAGATTGTATACGGATATCGAAGTAAATTACTGTACATGAAGTTAATAATAAATTTTAAATTGCATGTAAATTGGCGTTATCCGAGAAAAAGCATAGGGAGGTCCGCAGACGATATTTCCAATGTAAAGTGCGAGTTGTGGAGTTGTGATTATAACGACAGGTGCACTTGTCTACCACAATTCATTATGTTTTAGAAATGTTGAATAGGGTGAAATTAGTGTAAGATATTCACACAGTGCATTACTTTTCAGATACTTATGAGACAGCTTCAAACATAGAATTTGGCTCACATATGGCTACTGGATGGGCCAATATTCGTGTAGAATTTGATGATCCCATCTTTCCTATAAGTGAATCAAACCATCAATTGTACGTGTACAAAGTGCAAAATTTAGGTAAATCCAGAAATAGAGAAAAATTGAATGTATAAGGCATAGAGATACGACAAAAGGTCATAGAACCGAAGTTCATTCTCCAAATTGAACGGAGATTGTGCAATCCATTTTGTGATACGACTTACCGTTTAGCCACGAAATACATCGAAAGGGAGGACTGCACCGTCATTAAAATTTCCTCCGTATTTCGATATTTTTCGGGGGTAAGAAGTAAAATTTTTAAACATCTTGTGTAAACTTTCTGTCGGTTACATGCTAAAACCTATAATTTTGCAAAATTTCATTTTTCTAACTTGTCTGGGAGATTGTGCTGCGATCTTGATATGGGGGAGTGGGTTAAAGATCAGGACTTTAAGGAAACTTTTAAGCCCATAAAACCTGTAGGTTCTGGATAAATATCACCGACTGTGTTCTTATGCAAGTTTGAAACTCCCAGCATGTACCCCTCAGAGAATAATGAGAATTTGAGATTTTTCTAGGGATCCTGAAGTCATCAGGTTGTCTGGTACCAAGTTTTAAATTTCTAAGATGCCTAGAATGGTCTCACTAATTTACGTCTGTTTTCATTTTTATGCCTTAATTTATATATAGTACAGTATATATAGATCGCGCCAAACAGACTTCCATTTATTAGTGTGGATAATATTTTACCCGCTTCCCTAGTGGTTCCAGGGGCGTCTTACTCCCACAGTACGTTTTCCAGATAGTAAGTCATACTTGAAAGTCATACTGGAACATACACACGTCCATTATCTCGGTCATTTCTGACAATTTATTTTTTCACCCTTTCTCACCACCTATGCCAAAGGGGGCTGAAGTTAGACTTTAAAAATCCGGAATGTTACTATTCATCTCAGCGACCCCGAAAAGTATGGATTCGACACTACTTTCGATGATTTGTATATCTCAGTCCCCTTGCCCCCCCCCCGCCCCTAAGGGTTCCTGGGGTGTTTTACCCCCATGTGGTTTGTCTCTTGATACTAAAAATTCGGAGTGTCACTATTCACCTCAGCGACTATGTATTCGACACTATTATTTATATATATATCATTATTATTTCTATATGTCACTCTCCCATCGCCGCCCCCACCACGAATGGGACTGAACTTGGACTTTAAAAAATTCCGGAGTGTCACTGCTCATCACAGCGACCCCGAAAAGTATGGATTCGACACTATTTTCGATTATTTTTATATCTCAGCCCCTCGCCCCCCCTGCTCCTAAGGGTTCCGGGGCTGTCTTACCCCCACGTGGTTTGTCTCCTAATACTAAAAACCCGGAGTGTACAATTCACCTCGGCGACCCCGAAAACTGTGCATTCGACATTATTTTCGTTTAATTCTATATATCACTCCCCCTCACCCCCACCCCAAAGGGGGTTGAACTTGAACTTTTAAAAAAATCCGGAGTGTCACTATTCATCTCAGCGACCCCAAAAAGTATGGATTCGACAGTATTTTCGTTAATTTGTTTATCTCACCCCCTCACCCCCCCCCCCGCACCTAAGGGTTCCTGGGCTTTCTTACCCCCACGTTGTTTGTCTCCTGATACTAAAAATCCAGAGTATACAATTCACTTCGGCGACCCCCGTAAACTATGTATTCGACATTATTTTCGTTTAATTTTATATTTTACCGGGCGAGTTGGCCGTGCGCGTAGAGGCGCGCGGCTGTGAGCTTGCATCCGGGAGATAGTAGGTTCGAATCCCACTATCGGCAGCCCTGAAGATGGTTTTCCGTGGTTTCCCATTTTCACACCAGGCAAATGCTGGGGCTGTACCTTAATTAAGGCCACGGCCGCTTCCTTCCAACTCCTAGGCCTTCCCCATCCCATCGTCGCCATAAGACCTATCTGTGTCGGTGCGACGTAAAGCCCCTAGCAAAAAAAAAAAATTATATTTTATATATCACTCCCCCCTCGCCCCCCATGCAAAAGGGAGCTGAACTTTGGCATTTGAAAAATGGGGAGTGTCACTGTACATCTCAGCGACCCCGAAAACTGTGGATTAGGCACTTTTTTCGATTATTTTATACCTTGCCCCCCCTGACCCCCCACACCTAAAGGAGCTACAGATGGCTTACCCCCACAGTGCTCGTCTCCAGATAGTAAGTCATAAGTGTACCAAGTTTGGATGAAATTGCTCCAGTGGATTAGCAGGAGATGTGTCATTTACACACACACATACATGCATACATTCATTTTTATATATAGTAAGAAGAAGAAGATTAAGATTATGCTTGCTTTATTATTACATAGAGAAATTTTATTTTGAACACTGCAGAGATCTAAACTTAAACTGTATATCCCAAGAAATTAATCGAATCCGAGGAATGAATATTACTTCGCTCGCGGCATGTCCAATCATGAGAATGGCTTCAATAATATTAGTCATCAGTTTCAGAGTCGTGTTCATTGCAGAGGGCAGGATTCTTATTCTTAAGAAGGATAATTGGTGTCACAATGAAAATTCCGGCTTCGAGGTGCATTCGGAGCCCTTCCCATCCACCTATGTTCAAAATTTCAGATCTCTACGTGCTGTAGATTTTGCTGGGCATCGCGCACACACAGACAAACACTTCCTTTCATATATATAGATAGATAGATAGATAGATAGATAGATAGATAGATAGATAGATAGATAGATAGATAGATAGATAGATAGATAGACTAGAACCCCTAAATACTCTCATAACCATGAAGAGATCTGTAACCTTCCTTAACTACCTCGTTAATATGTTTTCCCGAACAAAGATCATTCCTTATATTAATATCTAGGTACTGACATTGTTCCCCATGAGATACTTTCACCCTATCAACGCAATAATAAAAACTGAGAGGACTTTCCTATTGGTGAAACTTGCAACTTGACTTTTCATTACATTTACATTCATACCATTGTCTGTTGTCCATTTCACTACATTAATTCCCCCTTCAGTCGCTCACAATCCCGCAACTCAGTTATTACTCTATACATTATAACATCAACCGCAAATGTCTTTATCTGTGATTGCAGATCTTAACTCACATCATTATATACCAGGCGGTTCGCGAGTGCCGTGCTTTCCACTTGCATTGTCCCACATGCACTAGTGATGCATGGGATGCAACAACGTGCTGTATTGTGCACAGTAGCGTAGCCAGGATCGCCCAATGGGGGGGGGTTACAGTTACAAAATTAAGATATAATATAATGAAACTGCTTGTGCGTGTCTGGTACGCGCATGTATGACTGTCATAAGGATACGCCCCAAGGGCTCTGAACTTTGGAGCGTGGGTTGGCGACCACGGGGCCCTTAGCTGAGTCCTGGCATTGCTTCCACTTACTTGTGCCAGGCTTCTCACTTTCATCTATCCTATCCGACCTCTCTTGGTCAACTCTTGTTCTTTTCCGACCCCAACGCTATTAGGTTTGCGAGGGCTAGGGAGTCTTTCATTTTCACGCCCTTCGTGGCCCTTGTGTTCCTTTAGCCGATACCTTCATTACCTTTGGCGCTTTGCTATATGAGGAATGGTAATTTGTGTGTCCAATTGAGAAGCTTTCTTGCTTGCTTGCATAAATATGTTTATGAACTCCTCTTCTGCGTTTCCTCTGATGTTGATAATTCTCTCCTCCACAACATTAGCATATGAAAATGCTTTTGCAATGTCCAACTCTTCACTTTGAAAAAATCTGCTAAGAAGAGCACTTACATTAAATACTTGATTTAGTATATGTAGAGCATTAGTGCAGGCTTCTTTATTATTCCATTGTACTATATTTTCAAGAACTGCAACGACGGCATCAAACAGTTCTAGAAATACTGCAATTGAGTCATGGCGCTCCACCCATCTTGTTAGACACAATGCTTTAAGCCTCGTTTTGTCACTTTCAGGAACAGTGGCATCTATCGATTCTTTAAATGCATTTAACCTTTTAGGAAAACTAAGAAATGAACAAATATTCCCCACAATACCCAAACAGTTTCTGATTCCTTGGATTGAGCATGCATGGGTTATAGCAAGATTGAGAACATGTGAACTGCAGTGCACGTACAAAGCCAACGGGTAGGTCTCCCTTATTATCGCTTGGACGCCATTAAACTGCCTACTCATAGCGTTAGTTCCATCATATCCTTGTCCTCTTATATAATTTAAGTTGACTCCTATCTTCTGAAGCACATCAATTATTTTGGCAGCCAAACCTCTTCCAGAGGCGTCAGTGATCGGTACAATCTGGAGAAAGTCCTCCCTGAGTGTCTGAGAGTCAGGGTTGACATACCGAACACAACGTGACATTTGTTCCACTCCAGAAATGTCACTTGTCTCATCGGCCATTATAGTGAAACACTGTGATCTGTTCACTCTGCGCACGATGTTTTCAACAATAAAGTAATTGCATACGTGAATGATCTTGTTTTGAGTTTGTGGGCTAATGTACATAGCATTGCGGCTGCTTGTAAGCAAATGAGGTTTTAAATCCTCATCCCAATTTCTTGCACGAAAATGAAGGAAAGTACTAAAATTTCCATCATTTTCAGTAGGCTCTTCATCATTCAATATAATGGGTCCATCGTCTCTATGTCCTCTAAGGGGTAAACCTTGGCGGCCACACAAAATGATAGTTTCTATAATAGGAATAATCTTCTTTCTGTTGTCTTCAATTTCCTTTTTCATGTTCTTACAATTTACTTTTCGTCGCACCGACGTAGATAGGTAGATACGTAGATGGGACAGGGAAGCAACCATGGCCTTAATTAAGGTACAGCCTCAGTATTTGCCTGGTGTGAAAATGGGAAACCACGGAAAACCATTTTCAGAGCTGCCGACAGTGGGGTTCAAACCCACTATCTCCCGAATGCAAGATCACAGCTAACTGTACGGCCAACTCGCTTGGTTTTACGTACATGTAACCATGTAGTTACGAAAGCATGGTAAGATAGTTAACAACTAAGTGAACTAATTTGAATGATTATAAAATGAGTAATTCACCTAAGAAGAGTCGAATATCGGTATTATTTTTATTTTATTTTCAAAATCCACTTGGTGGCTGCGTAAAGACAAAGAATACACTATAACAACTTCGTTAAATATAAGGATTTTTTTTTTTTTTTTTGTAAATGATAAATCCATTATCTTTGTCTGGCGAATATAAGTGGTGTCTGAATGAGTATCAGAAGAGAACCCCTGAGCGCTTTGTGCTCCTTGGTACTGATGTTGAAACTCGTCTTCTTAGGGATTGTCCCTCTTGCACCGATCATGAGACCCCTCACTTCTACGTCGTCAAGCTCGTATTTATTGTTGTTATATGGCTCTGTAGCCAGGTAGATATACTTCTTTTCTCTGTCTACTTCATCTGGTTGGTCGTACAGTAACAGATTTGGCCTAATCCAGCTTTAAAATCTAGTTCAATTTGAAGTTTAAAAACATAATTTTCGAAACGTTTGCACTTGACAAATGGGAGCATAGTATGACCCTGCTTTGAGAACAATAATGTCCTTTTTCTATGTACAACAAATACCTTACAATGCGGAGTACATTGTTCTTTTAGTAACTTGACTTGCGGTGCGGAATATGAAGCGTCTATTAACGAGTGTCAGTTCAACTTCAGGACAATGTCAATCGGAGTGTTTCTATTGAGGCGAGAAGATAAACAAACCACCCTCAACGTTTCAAAAATCTTTTCTGTTTCAAAGCATCGATGTAGCTGACATGTACGGAAGGACTGAGCTTCTGTTCACGCAACACACGGTACACGAAACGTTGTGATGTCGAGGCATCGAGACAGCTGATTGAGCCGGCGGTGTTTCGAAACACACACACACACACACACACACACACACACACACACACACTACGACCAAAGAGCCGGCGCGGCAGTCATGCAGACACCTCCATACTGACTTTGCATATTCCAACAGTTAATAGACATTATCTATTTTCTATTATCTATTTTCTATTATCTATTATCTATCTATTTTAAGCAATGTTTATTTAGTTTATTGTTAACTGTCAGTTTATATTTATTTTCTTTTTGTGAAAGTTCCATGGGGGGGGTTCTAACCCCCAGTAACCCCCCCCTGGCTACGCCCCTGATTGTGCATGTGGTGAAACAGATAGCAGACACTTTACTGCACATGTTCCATTACAGGTTGCATTTGTAAATGCGCCAAAGGTGCAGAAAATAAAATTCAATAACTTATTAATTTATACACGTGTAGACATTCCTCTGTATAAAAGAGTTGTTTGTATTGAGCCCTTATTGAAGTGCCCATTTAATTAATCAGTCATTTATTCAAATATACAGAGAATATTTCATTTTATTAAGTACTAGTAACTGGCAGGAAACATTATATTCAGCAGCACATGTCGCAATTTCTGCAGGGAGCTTGGAGATCGGGTTTGTTTGCTCGCCAGCTAAGTTTGCAAGGTGGAATTTCGACATGACGTACACAAAGCAGAACAGGAAAACAATAGAACTTCAACGGACAACATTTCGGATGCCCGGCGAGAGGCTGGGGTCGCCTACGAGAGATGTTTGAAGTAAGCGTCAAGTACGAGATGTGTTGAACCAATGAAACGATAGAGCCACCGTCGATATGGCTAGGCATTGGTCTAGGGAAGAGATGGCCCCAATCGAGGATACGACGGCGTCTTCGAGGACGAGTTAATAAAAACGATGACCGTCTCAGTTAGTTACCCTATTATTCGGCGAAATTCTGTTCAGGTAACATCGTAAGAAAAAGTTGTCATTTACGCGAGTGATCGTGTGCGGACTTGTAAAATTTTGTTGGAAGACGGTCAGTCTGCATTTAATCTATTCAAGTTTTCTAATACTGGGAGAATGGCATTTAACTTACGATTACCAAAGGGGGAGAACATTTCCATTCAATCATTTCAAATGCCTACCTGTGTAAATAGTTTTCCGAGGGCGTAAACTTTACAATTTCCAGTCCAGCCTTTTATAAATGGGAAATATTTGACCTGGTTACGGGATTAGATAAGAGAAGCGGTTCCGCTACTGAATGGGAACTGGTTTCACGGTCATTGGAAATCACCCCCGGCTGTAGTATTCTAGTTACCGGCAGGTTGATCTTGACCTAGTTTCTACATAGTGAACGAGGCGATGCTTTAGACGACATCCGGAAAAGAAGCAGCAACGGAAATTGCGACATCACCTTTCTACCCCTCGATGGAGACAAAAGGACAGATCCAAGTCTTCTCTGAAAGCAGCATCAGCATCGATATGGCTGGATAAAAACAAGATGGGGTCGGCTGTTTCCTGAAGACGAGCGGCGATAAGTCAACGAAACAGATGAGTACAGAGTTTTCAATGTAATTATGTGAGTATGAACGTGTTTAATGTTGCAAAAGGGGATAGGTTAGTTTTGATTTTTAATTTCAGTAGATGTAGCTTCGTTTGGAAGGACTACGTCCAATTTAAAGTAAATGATAGGAAGTTTGTTAATGTAAATATAATTGTAATGTAGATGTGGACCGTTTGCATGAGGTCGCAGCTTGCTTTCTTACATTTTATTCTGATTTATTTAGCTGAGTGGTTACCGTCATTTCTTTTATGAGTCGGTTTCTCATTTATATACTTGATTTGTTATGCTTTGAGATTTGAGACGCAGTGTACGACGCGGGACTTAACTGGAAATGCAAATAAGGATTCAGATTAAGTCAGGAAGGACTAGATCAAAGTATTATTAATGGGAGCTCGAAGTGTACGGAAACATGCCGTCACCTTTTCTGGGATTTATTGCATGATGTGTGAGTGAGAATGTGTAAGTTGGTGGAGTGTGGATCTACGAAGTTGTTAGCGTCATCTTCACGACTATTTTGTATATCTAGGTTGTAAATTAGTAATTGGTTCACGAGTTCCACGAACGCTGTTTCGTATTTCGAGTTCCGAATATTAGAATAAAATTTCTGCAAAATGTATTATTATTAATTTTTTAAATTATTATTATTATTATTATTATTATTATTATTATTATTATTATTATTATTATTATTATTATCAATACGAGTTTCTCGCGATGTAGGATTGAGATATTACGGTAACTTTCCGATGTTCAGACATGATCGATTGTCAATGTGGCAATTTCTTAGTTTCAGTTTATCGTATTTATTACAGAGTTGGCCCCTTTATTATTCATGTTTACTTTGAGCGCGGGTGCTTTGATTCGTGACCAGCGTGGTCGTGATTCTTTCATGCGAGCGAATGTTGGAAGACGTCCTTCATATTTCTTCGGTTTTTATGGAACTTTAGGATATGAGATTTTATTTAGTGTGATTTTGAGTAAGAGGACGCGTTTCACATCTGAAAGGCCTGCATTTTCTCGTTTATGTGACTTTCTTCGGGTAGATTGTTGAACAGCGTGTGTAAAGGGTTGAAGCCTGTGGTTTTGGTATGTGCTGATTTATTTTGGGAGACGTGGTGAACCCAGGTGTCATGATGAAAAGCCCTATGGGGGCAATGTATGTGAGAGTAATATGTATGTCCAAGCCCTATGAAGGTAGATATGATATGATGAGATAATTTCAGCACTAAAAGGTTAGATGTGTGTTTATGTAAAGGGGTAAGAGGTCCCTGTAGTTGAACAGCTGTGCGTAGTGTAGGATGGCAGGGAAGAACACTCAGCCATGTGACTTGTGCGAGGCAGGGCAGTCGAGTGTGACGTCATTGACGGGAAGATTTTGTCTCTGTCTGCGTGTTTGTTTTGTTTTTCAAGTGCTTAGGGGGAGTCGCCCTCGGCTTGTGACCTTGACGATAGCTGCCTGGTAGGACCGCAGTTCGTTTGTTTGGTTTATATTTTCTTGTCTACTTAATCTCGCCACATGTTTATTTCGCCACGTATTGTTGGAGCGGGGATATTTATGGGTTTATTGATAAGTGTGTGTACCTTAGTTAGGTTGGACTGTGAGCTTTCATCCAGTCCAGGTCTTGTACTGTAAAGCTTTGATTACGGAAGAGTATGGGTTCGAGGTAATGTGACGCAACATTTTTACGCACGGGAGATTGCCTTTTGATTTTTCCTTTTGTCCAGATAGTTCTCTTATCTTCCTATGTCGACTTATTCTGTTGTTCCACCCTTGTTCCAGCCCGGCAGACCGATGGTTTTGTGACATGGAGATCCTCGGTGATATCATATTGGAATATATCAGATATTCAAACTCTTTGTATATATGATTTTGGATTTAAATTTCTGTAATAAATTCATCATGTTATTTTATGAATGCAGCTTGGTTTCTCGTATTTTTTTCCATTTTTATTTTAGATTATCCTTACCTGATATGTCACATATCCTGTTGTTTACCGTAATTTCGCCCTTTGTTTTCCCTTGTATCCCTGAGATGTGCGTGACTGAGTTGCTGTGCGAGGATATGTGTTCAGGTAAGACTATGTGCACAAGCTCACGATTGTGGGAGTTTTTTCACTACTGTGCTCTTGGTTCGAGACCGGTATTCGCCTGGCCGGAACCATAGGGCCCTGTAGGGCACACTAAGTCATGTAAAATCTGGATTATTTGAGACTTTTGCTATATTTAAAATATTTATCATTTTTTTAAAACAGATGTTCCTCCAAAACTGACGTCATGCTTCGTCTTGCTTTATTTGTAGTATTAATTGACCTCACCGTGTCCGTATTTAATTATATGTTCCCCATCAAAATCCAGGGTGTATGTATTTTAGGGCATTATTTTATCATAGTTTGGACTGAGCACGCCTGGGATCGGCTGACTACTCTAGGGCAAATTACCTTGGTGGTAGAAACGGGGACAGTATGAAACAGAAACGGAATACGTGTGTAGAAGGCTGTTTGGAGTTTCGACTGCATTCTCACCAGATTCTGCACAGATTAAAATGATGTATTGTATTCGTCATTGCTGAACACACTAACCATTGCCGATATATAGAGAGCAAAAGTAGTGCTGCAGTAAATAACGACAGGCACACCGTGTTTTATATGAAAAACGGGCCCTGTTCGTGCCCCTCTCCCTACCAGTTTAATATGCTTACTAAGAAGACCTGATACCAACATTTACCTAGCACTTGCCCAATTTTTACATATGACTGATCTGAAGATCTCAATGAGACGTTTATCGCCGAGGTTTACTAATCCAAGGGGTTGCATTAGACGGGTAGCGCTTAGGAACATGCTCCGAGCGACCGTCCGGTTCTCTCTTGATATTCTGATGTAACCTGCCTGCTGCCAGTAGTGCCCCTGTGAACATCAGTTAGTAGACACCCCATTCATCATTTGTGCATGCGGGACATTTATAAGTAGAAAATACGGCGCTCGTGAGCCGCCTGGTATGTAAGAAAACATAAGGGTCCAATAATATTTCCCGTACAAGTCCAAAATAAGCTGTAATTTTGTCTTTGTCGAGGACTACAACTGCTTCCTTACCAATTTTAGCTCCCAATTCATTATAGCCATTACAAGAACATAAATATTATATCATAAACTGTAAACTCACAGTAAATACAGGAAGCCCGTAATCAGTATGTTCAAAGCCGCTAAACGGAAGAACAACGAGCATAAACTCAGTGAACTCAGGTACTAAACCTTCTAATTAGGTGAGTATATAGTTTTGTGTAGATACTGAACAGAATTTCAGCCAGCCATTGCACAAATTACAGAGAGTAAGGAGAACACATGGATACGCTGATACGGGTTGACATATATTGTGACCGTTCACCATCATGCCATGGAGATGTTAGGAGGTCTGGCTAATTATATATGCCGTTTTCCGCAACATCCTATGACATATAACGCAGTAGTTAGCATTCTGTATGCTTAACCGGGGTATGATCCGCGACGCGCCAGTCCGGAGGGAGCAGTTTCCCTACGCTGTGACGAGAAGAAGACAGCGCAGTATGGTTAACCTTGAAACCGCGCTCTCTTTCTGAGCGAGTGAGGAGAGATGATGACGCTACGCACGGAGATGGAGGTTTTTTGAGACCGGGCCGAATTAAGGTGTGTTAACCGTTGAAAAATAAATGCCCACTATAAATTCAACACCGCATTCATTAGTATCACTTCACCATAATTTACGAAAAAGAGGAAGAAGAAGAATACTTTTACATGAAATAATTTTCCTAAATTTATAAATCAGGTCCTATTCGAACCAGTGTATTTTATGCTGACTGTCAATGCATATAAACACAATACTTTAAATATGGATCAGTAATGACGCCTATTATACAGTAGTACGCAGATCAGAGGCGACTACTGAAATCCGGCAACATGTGAAAAAAAGTGGGAGATATTGCATGATGAAACATGACGCATGATTTTCCAAAAGGACGCTTTGGAAATTATGAATAACCTACTGATCGCTTTGGTTTCACAGATGTTCAGTAGAAAGTAGAGGTCATGAGCTTTAATTCGATTATTATCACGTCGTTCAAAAACTTCGATTACCGGACCCATATTTTCAGCAGCGACATATTTCACTTCCCCCCTGACCATTTTTCCGAAGGTTATAAATATAGCCTGGACCGAGACACTGTATCTCATTCTCATCCGAGTAGCTGCAGTGGTAACACGTTACTTAATTGTCGTCTGTATAGTGGCAGCTCAACATATCAGAAGCGGACTTGGATATCAGTTACTTGGATATCAGTGTATCAAGTGTTGTGCCATTGAAGAAACACATCAATGTGATTTAATATTTTTACGGAATAAGCCGTGTGGTACAAGTTAATGTACATAATTGCCGAATAGAAGCCTTAATTTGGCATTTTCAACATCACAATCGTCGAAGTTAGTTAATTATGACTTATGGTGCAATCACCTACGGAAGGCAAACACTTCAGGTTATTTAGCGTGGTGAGACAGTTAACTAATATATGCAAGGGCTAATTATTATAGCTCCTGAGCATTTAAGAACGAGTGACATTTAGCAAAAATTAAATAACTGTTCTTGACAACATTAATATTCGCATCCTCCAGGGACATTCGTTGTGATAGTCTGTCTGACGGTCAGGGAATGAATAGTGATTTTTACAAACGTATCACTACTTATGTTAATCTGTTTGAACTTAAGAGTGGATCTTGTTACAAGTAGGCCCCCTTTGAAAGTGCATAAAACAGTATTTGATAACTCATTCTCTATTTTCTTGTGTGTTCGTGAGTGGTCGTCGAACCCAAGACTCGGAGCCTACAAGAGTCGCGCCTCAGTGCCTGCAATCAGCTTTACAAGGATCATCCCGAAATTCAACTGAGAAAACAGCAGTTCGAATCATGGATCGTCGTATGGAGAAGAACCAAGCAGTACTAGGAACAATAATATTCATCATGTTCGTATAAAGATCTAAGATGTACCCCAGATGACAGCAAGCCTTACTCACCAAATGTTAAGTACATACTTCAATATACCCTAAACACGAGATATGCATGCCAACAAGTATAATATTTGTAAATATTAGAATGTCATAATGAAATATTAAATATGTAGGGAACATTATGCGCGTATAATTGGGAAAGATTTATTACTATTAGTTAGGATCATCAAATGATTTTTAAGATAATCATTGATATTTAACAAAATTCATTTGCATGAATTATTATATAGATTTCAAAGTTCTTAGCTTATATGAATTATCTTTGGGAAGAACGGCAAGTTAGCTAGATTTATATTTCTTCGTCTGGTAAAGATCTTCAGAGTAGTTTGGATATAAATGATACTTGGAGATTTGGGTAGTTTTAATCCCGGATAATATTAGATAATGATTGGAGTTGATCCAAATCGAGGCGTAATTAATTTATAATCATATATGAAATTGTGAGAATAATTAACCTGAAATAATGGGTTTTCTCTGTGAATTAATTGAACGGATTGAGATACGATGCCAAGACATGAGAGGGCGAAGCTATAACATGTTTTGTTGTTGGAGTGATAAGGAAGAATAAATAATTATAGCTGTTGAGAGATATAAAATTGGGCTGAATATATAGCCAGATAACGAGTAATAAGAAATAATGGCCTTCAAGTGAATGCATACTTGACAATGAGCCGAGAGGATATGTAAGAGAATTGAAAGGGAGAGTGATGGGTGATTGATTTATGGTATCTTACCCAGGACTAGTCACAGCTGTTACTGTGATGAAAAGGTAAATGCTGGCCGACCGTACGCCAAGCGAAATCTGCAGTCTCTAGCAAACGATGTTAATGTGCCAAGCTCTTTTCATTTACCAGAGTAATCTCAATCCCATTCTAATTATACGTTGCAAGTGACACGGATAATTTCCGGATTTTGTGAAGGATAGATCCCTTCTCGTACTAAGTATTAATTTAGCCTCTGATTGGAGTCCAAAAAGTTGTACCTTGGAATCCGAAGCCCGTCGGTTCGAATGATGCTGGAGCGAAGATTTAACCAGATATTATGGCTTGGTTAAGCCATATCTTCAAGATGTGTTGTGTAAATATATTTGATATTTATATATATATATATGTTTCTGTGTGTTTTATTATTTCCCAGTGATATGGTGATGGGTTTGATTCCAGCTTTGACTGATTTTCTTTAAATGTTAACTTGTTAGGTAAACCCAGGATACGCACATATATGTTCAGAGTGTATGTTCATCGTAGTGTTCAATGTAAATATACATTTGTCGTGGTCAAATGGATCACATGTTCGATACACGGCAATGCAATCTCGTGTGTATATCAGATGTGCTTATATTGTGTTATAACTTCTTTTCTCCAAATCATGACGGTAGACAAAGGACACTATTTAATATCCAGTTATGATTAACATATGAAGGATATCTGGTTCTCACCCAGGAATCTCGAGTTCGATCCTCGGTACCGGAACCATATTTAATATCCATTTGTGACAAGAGTTTAACAAATAAATTCAGTATCCATTTTTTTTAATATCATGTATTAGTGTATGTTGATCGAATGGTGTACATCGAGAATTAATTATGCCAAGACATTTTCAACAAAAGAAGGCATACAGTGTATATAATGTTATCAGTTTAATTGTTTCTTTTATTCATATGTTGAGATACAACATTATTTGTGTGGTTCGTATCATTATAATAAATATGTTTAGAATGCAAGCATTGAACGGAGATTCTTCTCATTTAACAAATATTAGCATATTCCTCTCATATTATAGAATCCTACTTTCATTATTTTAGATAGTGCCTATTTATTTCTTTATCGGACATTCCATTACCCATATTGCTCTACGAATTCAGCCGGTGATCTTATGAAAGTAGGGAGGATGAGACTTCAAGGCTGGTAAGTGACTTCTGGCGGTTCTCATCGAAATGTTCCATCTGTACGTCTGTTTGTGAAACCAAATTAAGTAATATTGCCTTGATATACCTAATGTAAGCCTTATTTTGTCGCCCGATGTGTTCAGAGCTGGTTCATACTCAATTTGGTGCGACGACTAATGCCCATGGCACGGTTGCATTCTTTTTAACGCCCTAACGGTTGCAATATATCACTGCTAACTGAGGGAACTGAAAATTGTACGTAAGACAGAGCTTCATGTGGTGTACTGGTACGTTCTATTCCTGTGGGTTCCGTGATTCAAATCCCTGTCATTCCATTTGTGCTGGACAAAGCGTAGGCGGGACAGGTTTTTCTCCGGGTAGTCCGGTTTTCCGTGTCGTCTTTCATTCCAGAAAAACTCTCCATTATTATTTCATTTCATCTGTCAGTCATTAATCATTGCCCCAGAGGAGTACGACAGGCCTCGGCAGCCGGCACACTTCCTGTCCTCGCCGCAAGATGGGTGTTGAGGTTTGAATGTACAAGCAAACGACACCTACCAGACAGACTTGTAACTAAGTGGAATTTTACGCTCGTAGATTCCCTTTTGTTTTGTAGGTAGTATTAAATAAAGTGTTGTAAGAAAGACGTAGTTATTATTTGCACGTTACAACTCAACATATTGGTGCCGAAACCCGGGAGTGACTGTTACAATACGTGATACGGCTGTGTGAGAAGACGAACGACAACCTCCAGGAATTTGGACGTCCACGCAGCGAGAGAAGAGTTGAAAACGACGAATGTGTAACCAGCCACTCCAGACGCCACGAACACTTCATCACAGAGCTAAGTCGCATGGACTTATATTTGGGACATATACTTTACAGATTACTTGGAACTAATGCATGATTGCAAATATAATAGAAAAATCGCTAATGCGTAAAGATAATGCATCACAACAAGACATACATTCATAATAACAAAGCATGATACCAGCGATATCTAGTAGCAGTGAGATGTACTAACAAGCACGCTGATTTTCATCGCGATCCTAGCGTCTAAGACGACTCCAAGACGAACGTTGCAGATTTAGCGCCATCTATCACCTATTCACTGTACTGTAATCTCAGTCTACGATCTCCATCTAACGGCTACTGAGAGTACCACTGCTGCTAGCCCTCACAGTTGCTTCATCCCTCTCACGACTACCCTCCTCTTCCAGCGAGCAGGTAGTGAAAGGGATTATAGCCAGCCGGTCCCTTTCTTTACTACTTAAAACATTTCAGCCGACCAGCACACCATGACAGAAGACAAGCCTGATTTACAACTGAGGAATTTGAAAAGGAAAAGGACGACTTCCAGGGCGCTGCTAACTAAACTTAGCACTGCAGTTAACGAGGCTACTGTGGACACAGTAATTGACTACGAATACAATAGCATAAGACTTCAAGATACACTAGATAATCTCATCACCCTGGACTCTGCTATACACGATCTTTTATCCGACGAAGAATATGAAACTGATGCCGCTAAGTGCGAAGAGTACATCGACACAGCCAAGAGAGCAATTCTTAAAGCAAAACGCGCGATCGAAGAGAGACTTTCCTCATCGGTCGCCAGTTTGAACCTCACTCCAGTCTCTCCAGCAGTACAAACACCGCAACCCTTTACGCATACCGTGAAACTCCCTGTCATCAGATTAGAGCCCTTCTCTGGGGACGTAGAGAAGTGGTCCCGCTTCTGGGAGCAGTTCCATTCATCAGTAGACAGCAACCCTTCAATCTCTAATATCGACAAACATGTCTTCCTCCGCGGGTACCTAGAGGACGAGCCTAAGGATTTGGTTGATGGAATACCAATAACCGGCGACGCATACGAGGAGACAAAACGGATCCTAGTTTCACGATACGGAGACAAGAATCGTATAATCCAGGCTCATCTGGATTATCTCGAAGCTCTCAAACCCATATCACACGCTTCTCCCGATGCCTTAAATAGCACTTACATTGAATGTAACAGACGCATACAGGCATTACGAGCATTAGGGGAAAGGGTTGACGACTACGGACGGATGCTAGCTCCCAAGATATTACGCGCGTTTCCGGAGGATATCGTCCGCCGGTGGATCATATATTCGAAGAGAGAAAAGATCGCAGAAAGTCATATAACGAAACTTATGGAATTCCTGAATGACGAAGTGGAAGGTGCCGTGACCTCATACAAAATTAGAGGAGACTGTACCTTTTCAGACACGTTCACACCCACAGCTGCTACGCTTCACGTGAATGCGAAATCGAAAACAGTGGACAGAAGAACGAAGAAAGGACCATCGGCATTCTGCGTATTCTGCGAGTCGCGAGACCACTGGGCACAAGACTGTTCCAAGGTGTCCAACATTAAGGAGCGAACTGATAAGCTACGACCTGCTCATCGATGCTTCTTGTGTCTCAAGCGAGGACACAATACAAAAGACTGCAGCAAAAGAAGCAAGGTAGCTTGTTCAAAATGCAAGAAATCTCATCATGTGTCAATCTGCAACGAAGAACGGGAAGTTTCAGTAGGAAAGATCGACGTAGAATTGCCTCACTTCACGCATCTCCAGACTGCCAGTATTTGGATCACGGGCCCGACTGGGTTAAGGAAACGTACACGTTGCCTATTTGACGCAGGAAGCCAATCCAGCTTCATCAGCATGGAACTGGTAAATCAATTGAAGCTACGCGTCGTGGGACACAAGGCTATAACCGTTACAGGTTTCGAATCACCTCACTCTACATCCAGAAATCGTCGTCTCATCCAGTTCAGCATTACCGGAGTTTGGACAAATGCTACAGTAAACCTCTCAGCGTTTGAAAGCGAAAACACGTACTCACCACATCCAGCTGTCCCGCACGATATTCAAGCCTTACCACGAATTAGAAAGCTGCAGCTTGCGGATCCCAATGATGACGGACATGACCATCCTATTGAAATCCTAATAGGTGGAGATCAGTATTGGAAGGTGATGAAAGATGATGAACTGATTCGCCTTTCAAGTTCCGCAGTGCTCCTTCCATCGATATTTGGTTGGGTTTTAAGTGGCAAAAAATCCGGTATCACTGTAAACCATGTCGCTGTGAATCACGTGCACTTCAACGATGAACCTCCGGCATTGGACCACGAAATTCGCCGCTTCTGGGACCTGGAGACCTTGGGAATTAAGGAACAGCAGGAGCGATCACTAACGACGAAAGACGCTGCCATTCTACAAGACTTTCACGACACCTACCGAACAGAAGATGGACGGAGAGTGGTTTCTTTGATTAGAAAGGAAGACGCATACCCGTCTTCAAACCGCCGCAATGCAGAAAAGCGTTTCCAAACACTTCAAAGAAAACTTAATGGCAATTCCGAGTTCCGCGAAATGTATCATTCTCTAATGATAGACTACATTGAGAGAGGACACGTCGAGATGATCGACACTCAGGACACCACGGACGACATATTCTACCTTCCTCATCACGCAGTGAAGAAAGAGAAACACGAAACAACCAAATGGAGGATTCTCTTCGATGCTTCATCCCACGACAAGGATTCACCATCCCTCAATGATTGTCTGGAGGCAGGGCCTAATCTCTTGCCAGAAATACTGTCGACCCTGATCCGTTTCCGAATGTTTCAACGAGCGATCATCGGGGACGGAACTCAAGCATTTTTGCAATTGTCTTTGGACAAGTGTGACAGGAACTTAACCAGGTTCTTCTGGTTTCGCGTCGAGAAGGACGAAAATGGAACTTGGTGTACGACAGATGACGTAATCACGTACAGATTCACTCGCCTACCATTCGGGCTCACGTGTAGTCCCTTCCTCCTCTCTGCTACTCTGCGTGAATTGGCTACCATGTTCAGTGATCAATTTCCCACGGCTGCGAAACTGCTTGACAAGAGTACGTTCATGGACGACTTCGCCGCCAGTTCCGAAGACGACAACGAGGCTATAACCTTGTACTACGAGATGACAGCGCTGTTGCGGCAAATACGCCTACCAATGGCAAAGTGGGCTACAAACTCCGTGCCACTCAAAGATATATGGAGGGCAGAAGGGCAGGAAATCAAACGGGAAACGACAGTTCTGGGCGTCAGCTGGGACACTGAATTTGACTCACTGCTCTTCGACCATCGCGATGTCACTGACAGGCTGCAGGACGAACCCGCTACCAAGAGACAGGTGCTTCACACTATATCCAGATTTTACGACCCTCTCGGCATCCTCTCTCCAGTATCCATCGTGGGAAAAATCCTCTTCCAAGACACTTGGTGCAAAGGACTGCAATGGGATGAAATTCTCCCAACTGTCCTAAGCCAGAGGTGGCAAGCTTGGACATCTAACCTGCCGTATTTGTCTTCCATCCGCATTCCAAGATGGATTGGTATATCTAAATTTAACGACGATTTATCCGTGCACGTGTTTTGTGATGCTTCCGAAAGGGCATATGGTGCTGCGCTGTACATTCGGGTGACTTCCAGAAACACTTCTTCCGTCACGCTGGTTTGCAGTAAAAACCGATTATCGCCCGTGAAGAAAGTCACACTCCCCAGACTGGAATTGCTTGCAGCCTTGCTTGGATCCCGTCTTCTTCACTACTTTTGCCAAGAGACTGGAGTTGAGTCCTCTTGTGCCACCTTATGGAGTGACTCAACCGTCACATTAGGATGGATCCGCAACAATCCAAACCGCTGGAAGACCTTTGTCTGCAACCGCGTGACAGAGATTCAGACGCATACCGTGTCCAGTCAGTGGAGACACTGCCCCGGCATCGACAATCCTGCTGATTGCCTCTCCAGAGGAATTACAGTCCAAGATCTAGCTTCGAGGGATTCATGGTGGCAAGGACCTTCTTGGCTTGCCGAACATCCAAACTCCTGGCCCCGTGACGTCACTGTCCCGGACATGACTCTGCCAGAAGAAAAGAAGACGTCTCAAGTCCTAGTAGCCACAGCTCCAGAACCATTGCTCCTCGCGTCACGTTTCAGTTCGTACTGGAAGTTATTACACGTTACCGCATGGGTCCTACGTTTTGTTACGTGTATGAAGAAGAAAGAAAAGGGCAGCGGAATTTATTTAACTGCCCAAGATATCGAAAATGCCAGAGTATATTGGGTACGTCAGGTTCAAGAAGAATGCTTCACTGCTGAACTGGCAGCCTTGAAGAAAAATAATCAGTTGCCAAAATCATCCAAGATTTTGCGATTCGATCCCTTCTTACAAGATGGTATTATTCGCCTTGGTGGCCGCCTACAATTTGCAGAGTTGACAAATGCTGAGAAACACCCAGTGCTTTTGAATGGATCGCACACTTTCACGCACCTGCTAATTCGGCAGACCCATATCAGACTCCATCACTTGGGCGTACGCATAATACTCACTGAACTTCGCAATGAATTTTGGATTCTACGAGCCCGCCAAATCATCAAAAAGGTGTTGCATGGATGCCTGCCGTGCAAAATATCCCACAAGAAAAGGTGTGAGGAGGTAGAAGCCCCACTGCCTTTAGATCGCGTTTGTCCTAGTCGACCATTTACTGTGACCGGAATCGACTTCGCAGGCCCACTCTATGTCAAGTCAGAGATCACGACCAAGAAGGTTTACATCGTTCTGTTCACGTGTGCAACTGTGAGAGCTATACACCTGGAACTCTCAACGGACTTAACTACCGACAGATTCTTAATGGCTTTTCAACGCTTCGTAGGACGACGAGGTGTCCCACACACACTATATACACCGACAATGCCCAAACATTCCAAGCAGCGAACAGAGAACTCCAACTCTCAGACGTGCTCAGCAGTCCGAAGACTCATGAATGTATGGCACATCACAATGTGACGTGGAAGTTTATAGCTCCACGGGCGGCTTGGTGGGGAGGATGGTGGGAGAGAATGATTG
This sequence comes from Anabrus simplex, assembly GCF_040414725.1. Taxonomy (NCBI): domain Eukaryota; kingdom Metazoa; phylum Arthropoda; class Insecta; order Orthoptera; family Tettigoniidae; genus Anabrus; species Anabrus simplex. The sequence goes on from NC_090269.1 coordinate 133,916,862, forward strand.
GCTCTACTAAGCGCTGCCTTAGAAAGGTTCTAGGTCGCTCACAGGTCGATGAAGAGGGTCTCCGCACAGTTCTGATCAGCATTGAAGCCGCCCTGAATTCACGTCCCATTGTTCAAGATGAAAGTAACTCTGAAGTGTTGACACCCTCACATTTCCTCAACGGCGAGAAACTCACGACCATTCCAGTTGGATCTGAGCCAGTACATAAGAAAGACCTTACAAGGGAATTTCGCACGAAGATGAAAATGGTTGAAGACTTTTGGCGAAGGTGGAAAAGGGAATACCTCCTTCAGCTGCGGAACTACCATGAGGTCAAGTCTCCAACTGGTAAACATCCGAGACTTCGAGTAGGAGATGTTGCCCTCTTACAAGAAGACGTCCTGCCTAGCCATATGTGGAAAAGAGCCAGAGTCGACAAAGTCCTTCAGGGAAGAGACGGCCGAGTGAGGACAGCCATCCTGCGTCTGCCAGATGGTTCAAGAATCAGTCGACCGGTTCAACTGGTGATTCCTCTCGAAATCGACCAGGGTGGGGAGGATGTTGAGGTTTGAATGTACAAGCAAACGACACCTACCGGACAGACTTGTAACTAAGTCGAGTTTTACGATTGTAGATTCCCTTTTGTTTTGTAGGTAGTAGTAAATAAAGTGTTGTAAGAAAGACGTAGTTATTATTTGCACGTTACAACTCAACAATGGGGGTTTAATTCATTCTATCCCTGACCCGGTCAATGACTGGAAAACAGGTTGTAGGTTTTCATTTTCAATTTTCTGAAATTAATCATGAAAGTCCCAATTGTGTGATCTGTGAATTATTTATGTAAGAGATATATAAATAGAAAAAATACATTTATAACGATTCGTTATTCCTTATGCAGTTTTGACTAGCACCACCCCACATGACCATAGTTGATATCTTCGGTTAACATATTGGTTACTTACTGTCACGCTATGTACTACCTCCTCTTTACATGTCGGATATTATTATATCTAATTTATTTCATCATAATTTAATCTCATCACTCATCATTCTTGTATCATTATTAATTTAATTTTTATTACATCTAATTATTGTAAAGTAACACAATGTAATGTATGTGTATTTCAGTGCCTGGTTTGATGGAAGAGAAGGCCTGGAGTCCTTAATCTTGCCAGGTAAAATAAAACATTACTGAACTAAGTGGGCTGTGTAACGAAACAAAACGTGAAGCGAGTCGGAGGGAAACACTATATCGCCATACCATTAAGGGATCTTCCAGAATATTAAAACGAATACATAGTTCATATCCTTATTCTGTCTTCTGTTTCCCTTCACACACATGATATTGGAATACGATTTCAAGCTTGTTTATTTCCATTAATTTCGCTACAATTTCACACATAACGCTTTAAACTGGCCTTATCGCTTCAATTCGCTATAATTTGCCAGAACAAAATCCCCGATTTCTTAACCAGAATCATTAAAGAACGACACTGCGCTGCTCACCAGTCTCACATACCAACACGACCCTGGACTGACAAATTACGTCTTAGTAGGCGCCATCTTACGTCCATCATTCGCATCTGTCTCGGCCATGGCTGCTACACAAATCATCTGCATAGAATTAGAGTAGTGGATTCTCCTATGTGCAATAAAGACGAAGAGGAAATTGCCGATCTTAACCACATCATTCTCGGCTGCAGTAAATAATGACAGGCACACCGTGTTTTATATGAAAAACGGGCCTACGAACAGGGCCTCCCCCTACCAGTTTAATATGCTTACTAAGAAGACCTGATACCAACATTTACCTAGCACTTGCCCAATTTTTACATACGACTGATCTGAAGATCTCAATGAGACGTTTATCGCCGAAGGTTCTGTTGCGTATGCCGTGAAGTGAATAAAATGCATGGTATTTCTTTTGTATTGAGATATTTCATCTGTTGCTTGTATTTTTATGATGATGATGGTGCTTGTTGTTTAAAGTGGCCAATCATCTAGGTCATCGGCCCCTAATGGTACGAAATATAATGACAATTTAAAAGTCAGAAATCATCCACTGACCAGAATCAAAACGTGATGACGAAGAATGAATGGATGAATATGAATGTAAAGCAATCAGTGGATCCGTTCCGCAATGTCCCACATTCCCAGAAACTAGCGTTAAACAATAGTACTGTATTACTGATCAAGGGACTGCTTCTAAAGCACAATACTGAATCGATTATGCTTGTTGTACAAAGGGGTCCAAAATCTAGGTTATCAGCCCTTCACACTGGTACTTATCGCTAGTACTTTTTCTTGCTAGTTGCTTTACTTCGCACCGACACAGATAGGTCTTATAGCGACGATGGGACAGGGAAGGGCTAGGAGTGGGAAGGAAGCGGCCGTGGCCTTAATTAAGGTACAGACCCAGCATTTGCCTGGTGTGAAAATAGGAAACGACGGAAAACTATTTTCAGGGCTGCCGACAGCGGAGTTCGAACCTACTATCTCCCGAATACTGGATACTGGCCGCACTTGAGCGACTGCAGCTATCGAGCTCGGTAGCTTATCGCTAGTAAAGTAGAACCATGATATTTGTCATGTTGCGGTTCTAATCAAAAGTAGCGTAGACTCGCGGTATTCCACACATTATGGTACCACTCAAGGGTAATGTAATGCGCACATGTAACACAGACCTATGGTGTTTCTCACATTGCTGCGCCACTTACAGGGAACGCAAACCTATGATGGTCCTGACATAGGTGTACTAATCACAGGGACTCTTACCATCCCATGGTGTTACCCACATAGTGGTACTAATCACAGGCAACGCCCAGACCCGTGGCGTTTCTCACATAATGGTACTAATTACAGGCAACGTAAGCCCGTGGTGTTCCGCATATAGTGGTACTTATCACGGGTACTGTACAACGCATACTGATTCACACACTGTTGCTACTAATCACAAACCTGTTGTGTACCTAACATAGTGGTACTACTCGCAAGTAAAGGCGACCCATGGTGTTCTCCGCGTGATCGTAGTAATTCAAGCAGTCTCATGGTCCTAATTCGATCATCCCTTCGTCGCCCCTTTTAGTCGCCTCGTACGACAGGCAGGGGATACTGTGAGTGTATTCTTCGTCTGCGTTTCCCATCCACAGGAGATTGCTTATATTTTAGATATAGTGTTCTATTATACGATGGTATGTCCTTTATGTATTTGCACATGATATTTTTGCTGGATGCATGGATACAGAAGAGTAGAAGAGACAAAATAAGGAATGAGAAAATCCGGAAAGAAGTTGAAGTGGAGTGGAATGATTGAATGATAGAATAGAGAAGAGCCGACGAAGATGGTTGGGGCACATAAAGTGAATGAGTGATGAAGAAACGCCAGAAAAGGTGATGGAAATTAAAATGCAAGGAGGGAAAGGCCGCGGATGACCACGATTGAGATGGAAGGACACAATCCAGCGCAGTATTAGGGTGGAGGAGTGGTGGAAGTACCGAACAAAGTGGAGAGGAACAGCTGGATAATGGGAAATGATGATGATGATGATGATGATGCGAAAACTCATGCTATAGGCTATTTTCTTCTTCTGTGTGTAAGGAATGTGTTCCAAAGTTTAGTCGTACCTAATTGTTACAAATTCTTGACTAAAAATGGTGGATAATGAAACACTTAGCTCCTTATATTTTAGTGAATATAAAAAACGAGTTGTTACAAGACTTGTCAGTCGACATACCATAGTTTAAAAGTGTCAATTTTAATCCTAGAACAAATGAAATTAATTCGCTGCAACACTTAGTAATACATTCAATGTGGAATTTTGGTAAATTCTGACAATGGAAATGTGAACAACATTCATGTGATAATGTCAACGTAGACTCACCTGTGAATACAATGGCCGATATTCTGCGAGATAACACAGTACTGATCTGGTTGCTCACTAGTCATGGCCGGCTGATAACGGACCTTTATATACCTAGCGTGTCTGGTACTCGTCACCTTATCGTGAGATTTCAACCCATACTTCCTCTTCTGTCATAGTAGGACGCGTGCTGTCAAAAGATTAGTGGCCTAATAGTGGTTCAGCTTTGGGCTACGGGGCGCGCAGCTGTGAGCGTGCGTCCGGGAGACAGCAGGCTCGAGCCCCACTGTCGGCAGCCCTTAATATGGTTTTCCTTGGTTTCCCATTTTCATACCGGGCAAATAGTGGGAATGTACCTTAATTAAGGCCACGGCCGCTTCCTTCCCAGTCCTACCCGTTTCCTGCCCCATCGTCGTCATAAGACCTATTTGTGTCGGAGCAAATTGTAAGAAGGAAAATTCAACCGTGTTATTTTCCAACTCCAAATTGCACTCTACATCACTAATATCCCTGAACAGCGTTATTAATGTTTGCATTCCGTCAGTTAGTCCATGGTATTGTAATTTCCTCATTGTATTCACTAAGTAATCTGGATGGACGACGATCAGGGAGTGAAACTTACTCTGAGCCGTTGTGCCGTCCACAAAGAACATTGAAACAATAAATTATAATAAATAATCAATTATCCACGATTGTCCGACTCGTTGGCTGAATGGTCAGCGTATAGCCTTCGGTTCAGATGGTCCCGGTGTCAATTCCCGGCCGGGTCGGGGATTTTAATCGCTTCTGATTAATTCTTCTGGCTCGCGGGCTGCGTGTTTATGTCCGTCCCAACACTCTCCTCTTCATATTTCGACAACATACCACACTACCAACCACCTCAGAATGGTCCAATAGTGATTACATCCCTCCAGATCTGTTTTGCGTCAGGAAAGGCATCCGGCCGTAAAACAGGGCCAAATCCACACACCCCGACCCCACAGTTGTGGGAAAGCAGTAGGAAAAGAAGAAGAAGAATCAATTTTCCACGATTATTATTACTACCACAGTAGAACCTTATCAATCCCGACAGCTATTTAAAGGCAGTCCTGACTGAAACAATGCGAATTTTAGAAAAAATCGAATTTTTAATTTTAATCTTAAAAGATCTCCCAGTTTTTCCTCTTTCAACTCCCGTTGTCAGTTTTTACCTAACGCCGTTTTTAGAGCTCTAGATGTCTGATGTAAAGGGTAGTGGCAGGGAGTATATCGAGCAAGCCCACACGCCTTTCACTCATGCTGTTAGAAAAAAAAATAGCTTCAAAGTTTCCTTCGGACTACCATTTCAATAATCCCGCTGGAATGTATCTACTTTGTAGTAGGCCGAGGCTGTGCGTAAGACTAGAAAGGCATCATTGGGAGCAATTTACAGTCCAGGGCGGTCTCATTGCAAGTATGTTTCTTGAAACTTTCAACTGCTTTTATCCACATTAAGCCGACACTCCGGAGATAAAAATATATTTTTACCTAATGCATGGATTTTCATGAAACTTTTTGGGAATGTCACCTACATAAAAGTAGAGATATCACGAACATTTCCTTCATATAATATTAATAGATTTTCCAAAATTAATGTTTGTTTTTGAAACTTTAATTCCATTTTTTACATGAAATTTAATTAACATGTTAATTTAAATTCGTAATTACATAGATAATACTTCTTTTAAAACCACTACGTATCAATTTTGCTGTACAAAATGTATACAAGGAAATATATCGTACGAAAATTTGTGTAATTTTTACGTTCTAAAATTTTGGACTTAAAAATCCCTACTACTTGAAAAAATTCTGCAATCAAAAATTCCATACGCAGCTTTCTTAATATAGCTGTGATACATAAGTTATACCGTACAAATTTTGTTACATTTGGCAGAATATTATGGGAGAAGAATGGGATTTAAATGTAAAATTACAATCGGCAAACAAAGCATTATTACAGTGATAAATTGTTTGAATTCAGCGGAATAACTTTATGAGAAGAAAAATGAAACTCAGTCCTTTCAATTTCAGTGATTAAAACAATTTCATCAAAATGACCAAAGTATATATTTTAATCTCCGGAGTGTCGCCTTAAACCATTTTCAACTCTTTGACATGCATAAAATGCTCCTCGGGACAGAGTTCTTATCAGATTCATCTGAAATTTTCAGAAAATATTTGAATACCAACAGGAATTAAAAGCAGTTCTGCATTTTATTATCAGTTCAATATTAGCTTCATATTTTTTACTCCTGAAATAGCACGAAACTAGACTTTTACCTATTGAATGAATAAATAATAAAAAATTGAAAAGAAAATATATCTCCAATAGCTTATGCCTGACTACAAAAACCTGAGTCGTTCTGAAATATATATGAGTATTTTTGACAAGTCTGCAAAAATATAGTCCAAGAAAATGAAAACTCTGACGTAAGGAACATTTTTCATGTAGCATATAAAAATAAAATGTATTTGTCAATAACATTGCAACCAATTAAGTAATCAACTGTAAGTTTTGTGCGGAGCTATATCTTATTAATTTATGTTTGCCTTTTAAGTTTGTTTGTGATAAGTGGTGAATTGTAGAAGTTCAAATTTTCAGTTATCACTCCCCTGCCACATAAATGCAATTACAATACAAAGCTGAGTTACGACCGCAATGTTGTAAACTATGCAGGAGGAGATCGTTGATAATGTGGTCGCTGGAGAAAGCTTTGAAACAGACGAATATGGCCAGGATGGAGCAGGAGATGTTATTAACACTAAGCCAAAACTTAGTGAAATTAAGGACCATCTAAACATTGTCATTAAATACCTTGAAGATAACGACGATGAAAACATATCTGTATTTTACGAACATTTGAAGCATCTCTGTGAGTTAATTATTAAAGAAATTAATGTCAAAGGAAGACAACAAAAGATCAGGAGTTCGTCAAACCAGTAAATTGTGGTCAATGAAGGTGTGCCTTGATTGTAATGTTCTAATTCTGTACTGACCTAATTATTGTGTATTTTGAAGGGCCCAATACTGCATTAAATCTTTATACTGCACTTTCGTATTTCTAAATTTAAAATATTGCAGTGTACTCGTTGTTTTTACTGAACAGAGTGTTTAAATAAGTACCTTGGCTCTTTTCATAAGTTATTTTGTTTAATCCGGACAATCAGTTAGTCCGGATTAATGAGGTTCTTCTGTACTTAAATTTGACAATGACTTCAAGCTGCAAAAATAAGCATACCTCCACTATCTTAACGTGTTATGCTTTTCTTCCTCATACTCTACTCTTCTACCACACCTTAGGTCTTTCTCTGTCATTCGCTAATTAAATCACCCCCCCCCCCCCCCACAGTCAAATAAATTCAATTAATCAAGAACCAAATTTAGCACCGATAATCACAAATACTTTAACAGATCCATTTTCTGCCGAAATAATATTGGCAGAAGAGTCTAGTAGCGGTCCCGTTCCAGAGAATTTCGACGCATCCCCCCTCCCCCCGGTAACACTTTCTCTAGTTAGAGGTTACTTTAATTCAAGTTAAATGTGAATTATTAAGAAATAAATACAACAACCTGTTAAATTTTAAAGGAAATCGCCGAAGAGTCTTTCTTAACATACTTTAACGTTTTTAAGGCAGGAAGTGAAATGTTACTAATCAAAGAAAGAATATCTTGAAGAAATCAACTAATTTTGGAGGAATTGTGCCCCTGCTTCCCATCAGCAAGCCTACTATTTCGATCCCTTTTAGGTTGTATGCTTCCATGTAGAATGGAACTGTGGGCTGCTATATTCGGTTCTTCTCACGATCAACATCTTCAGGTTGACTCGCGCAGAATTTAAAGCGGACGGTTGGATCAATTATAAAGCCTACATTGTTGACTATGTTGGCAATTATATAGATCCTGATAGTGCTTCAATTCTCTGTCAAACAATGGATCTCTTCGTGGAGTGTGAATCCGGTTCTTCTGAGGATCTGGGCGACGGGGGTTCTTATCGTCGCTGCTGGGGCGAAACCGCGAATCTGACAATGCTCTTTCTATCCATTATTTCCCTTAAGACTGGTCGCGCCTCCCAACCATATATTAATATCCAGTCCATCACAACAATTATTTTTGGTGTGTTCATTTATCTATACTAAGATGTAGTGGCGGCTGGTGCAGAAAATCAGTTGTGTGCTGTAACTAATCCCCTCTCCAAAAAATAAAAATATTTAGAAACAAATGCGGTTTTCAAGAGGCTCTCCACTGAGTTTTTAATACTGAACAAGCACGCAAACAATTCCAACACATATACACATTCCTCCTACAAAAACTAATTCAACGCACAATAACACCTGCAATGACAAAACATTCACACTTGGTGTGAGCGCGCAAAAACAGAACTTCTCAATGTTACCAAAACCACTGAAATAAAACCAGCAACGTCATAATGCAAAATTACAAGTTACGTTGTTATAGCGAAATTTATAAACTAGACGTTTGTAATTAAGGAAGAACATCACAATATCATGTCCGTATTTTGACAACACAAAAAGTTCAGTTTATATAGTTCATCGATTTACAAATTTGGCTACGGAATAGGCAAGTTGGGAGTATTAAAAGACCTGGCGGGAACAGCTGATGGCTTCCACTACAGTGTTTTGTTTTCCCGTTTGCTTTGAGCGAACTCTCTTAAATACTACCGCTGTGTCAACCTGCCACGTTCTAATTTCGGACGAAACGCAAGTGTGAACTGTGCTACCTCTCTGTGGTCACTGTGAAGTGATAGGTTGGCTGTTCTTTTCACAGCACATCGGAAAGTTTGGGCACGCCTGCGCAAAAGGCAGAGTTCCTGCTTCCTGGCGAAAAACTTCGAAATTCTTGCTGAGCTGTGATCTGCACAGCACCCGGCGTGGAGCGCACGGCTTGTTACCTGGTTGTGAGGGGAGCTGAATGATTTCCTATTCTTTAGCAGTCATCTTTTTCAATGCACTGTATTTGATTGTAGATAATATTTTTAAAATAATTGATTTTTCAAATAGACAATGTGCTGCAGCACTTCAGCACATAAGGTACGGCCGCCCCTGCTAAGGTGTAAAGGAAGATCAACCTCCAGTACGTCATAACTCTTGGAGCGGGTAAATATGTTATACAATACATTTCTTCCGTACGGTACAGTAAGTTTAATTTTCCTTTACACACGCGGATAGGAAAATAAATTCAGCGAAAATTGTTCTGATGAACTGTATATCACTATATGGCTAGAAGTTGTAACCAGACTTAAGGGAAATAACACACAGGAAGAGCATTGTCACATTCGCGGTTTTGGCACAACAGCGACGTTATTTGATTTCTCGCCTCGCTGGCAAGAACCAAGGACACGAGCAAGTGTTTCAATCTCGGTGAGGCATCGTCTATGACGGTTACTGCCCATGGTCCTACCCGCCTGCTCAATTCCCTGTCATCTTGAGGTCCTCTCTCCATTCGATGTGCGATAATCCTTCGTGGTGGCTGAACGATTTATTGGAACTACTACTACTAAATGTTTTCATTTCTCCCCTGAAGGGGGAAGCGGGTCCCCTACACGGTGACGCAGTCTCTCAGTCCAGGAGATTTGTATCGGAGAAGGTGAGAGGGTTGTCTGCCTTGACCTATACTAGGAACTGTCCCGGTATTCGCCTTGGTGAAGCAGAATGGAAACCCATGGAAAAACGTTCTCAGAATAACCGACAGTGGGGACCAGCCCCTCACCTTCTTCCGAATACAGAGCCGTAGAGCCACGGTAGAACCCCTCCTCTGCTCAGTTGGACGGTCGGGGTGCAGAGTTGTCGGACTACGAACCAGTCGTGTCCACTTGTGGACCGAGGCCCACTTTGCATCCACCGGCCGATGTACTTTAAAAATAGGATAACTCCTTTCCCTGTGTGACGGAGATCGCACCACTTATTAAATTCCAGGTCCCTTTCTCCTTTTTCTAGGTTTCTTGTATTGAAGATGTAGCGGTTCCAATATCTCTTCAGAATCCACAGACCATTTATTTACTGTAGGAAAGTCTCCCATTGTGCACAAAATAGTCCAACTCCCTTAAATTTTCTGTGACTGTATATCATGCCATCTGGTAGATCGGATTGTAACTGAAGCATTTTCTTCAAGTTTGATTTTATCAATTTTTCTGCATCGACGGGGAATTTAACAGAAATTAAATTTATAGGAACATATTGCCTATCAACCAGAAAGTTCATTTGCAGTGATTTATTCGACCTGAGGCAACGAAAGCCTTAATTGTCCATAATTTCACTTATTGTCCCTAATTCGGCCATGAAACTGAGGATAGTTTTATTTCCTTCCTATTTTACTATTAATATTCATATGATGGCCATCGGGAGCTAAACAATTGGATCATCTAAAGAACGACGTCACCCATAATGCCCTCGGAGTCATCTCGAAACCGAACAAGTGTAAGAAGTAGGGCTGAAGGGACAACCTAATACCTGACGCAAAGGGCAGTTGTGTTCAACACAGACGGTGGTGACCCCATGAATGATCCAAAGAGCGCTGATTGAACTGTCTACAACAGGACATGTGAGATGGTGGGTTCCACTCTGATGATTCAGTAGATCGAATCACATGGAGGATGAGATGTACAACTGTAATCTGAAGGGAACAATACCAAGAATTAGTAAGTCCATCTATTCATCTATATTAATAATACGAAGTGTGTGCGTGTGCGTGTGTGTGTGTGCGATGCCCATTCAAATCTACGGCACGCAGAGATCTGAAATTTTTAACATACTTTTGGCACAACATTCCACCGATCACTGTGTCAAAGAGCAATTCTTGCTCTAAGAAATGAAGCTGCCAACGTCATCAACAATCAACTGTTACAAGAATTACCTGGTGTTCTACAAATGTACAAGTCTATCGCCACGACACGTAATACAGATGAAGCTGTCAACTACAATTGGAGTCACCTCCGGTACCCTGGAACATCTTGGAGCAGATGATTGTGCCATCGATAATCCTTCTCAGGATTATGAATTCTCCTTCCCTTTGCAACGTGACACGACTCTCAGTCAAGAAACCGATGTCGAATATTATTGAAGCCACCATAATAACAGGACATCCGTATTCATTTCTCGCATTAAAATCATCCCTTCGGATATACCGTTTCAATATAGACGTCTGCAGTTCCCGTTCGTTTGAGTTTCGCAATATGCATCAACAAGCCACAAGGGCAATCACTTAAAGTTGTAGGACTCGACTTCGGAAACGAGGCTTCTGTCAGGGTCAACTGTACGTGGAAGGGCAAAAACACTAAGCATATTAGCTCCAAATGGAAGAACACTTAATATTGTTTGTCCGGAAGCTCTATACGGAAAAATTAGTTTGATTTTATATAATATGGTCCTTTATTATATTGTTTTAATATTATTTGTATCATTCACCAACCCGGTGTCTTAAAAACTGAAAGTAATAATATTTTTTTTAATAAGATAATGTATCTCATGTAATTTATGCAAAAATTATGCGTGTTCTTCTTCTTGTTTCCGAAATTGGCCGCCAATGGACGGCATTGAACCTAAGGCTTTCTCTTTTTCTTCTGCTCCTCCTCCCAGAACCTGTTCATCCTTTCACTTCTAATCTTCCTTTTTTTCTCAGATATGACCAATTTGGTCCACTTTCTATTGCATCTCTTTTTACCTCTTCGACCCACTTCGTCGAAGCTTTCAGTCTTTATTTCACCGTTTCTCATCCATTCTTTCTAGATGCCCATAGAATTTCAGCCTTCGCTTTCGCATGGTGTCAATGGTTTTTTCGGTGTATTTGTGGAGATCATCATTGTTTCTATTCCTCCACTCCCCATCAGCATTTTTCTGTGGTCCTAAAATTTTCCTTCCGATTCTCCTCTCCTTTCCTTCGAGATCTTGAAGCTCACTCTTTTTATTCATTGTCAGGCTCTCATGAAGCGTAGAGACCCTCTGGCTTTACCACTGTGCTGTAGTGTCTAAGTTTTGCCTTGTAAGATATTGCTCTTTTGTTGTATGCGTTCTGGGTTAACCTGTAAGCTAATTCTAGTTTTCTAATTCTTGCTCTATTCGCCTCTTTATCCAATCCGTTAGGTTCTATTTGTGTTAATAAATATTTTATTTTCCTTTTAAGTAATTTTTGAAATTTGTAATTTTCCAAATTAGAAAAACCCTTTGATGAATTGTCTTGTTAGTTGGAACCAAGGCTCGAAATGGGCACACAATATAGCTCTCAGAATCACGAGGAGATAACACTGACACCATTAAGTGGACATACACGCGCCATGAGTGGTGTTCAAACACATACGCCTCAAGTGATGCAATTCGACATAATAAGTGCCAGATGGTGATGGCTAAAAGGAGCGCTCTCGTTATTGTTGCTATTCTTGGATTTTCCCATAAGCTGTATTGCCGCAGCGGGCTTATCGAACAACATTCTCCTCTATTCTTCACTTCTTATTTCGTAACATCTAATGTGTCCTCTGGACATTAACGTTAGATCACCAACTGTCCGACATGATTTTGGATCCAAGGACATCGTATAAGCACGAAGCCATCCTAAAAGCCTGAACTGTTCAGTGCTTCTTGTAGAATGTGCAGATTTGTTTCTAGCTGTACGATTCGGTACCTGCTGGGGGACTGAATACTGAATACTGAATTTGCATTACGTCGAACGTACACAGATTGATCTTATGGCGATGATGAGAAAGGAAAGGGTTAGCAGTGGGAAAGAAACGACCGTGGTCTTAACTGAGGTACAGCCCCAGCATTTGCCTGTATGGTAAAGGGAAAGCACGGAAAACCATGCTCAGGGCTGCCGACAATGGGGTTCGAACTCACTATCTCCCGAACACAAGCTGATAACTGCGTGAGTAAACCGCACATCCAATTGGTCTGTTTGAATAAGTTACCTCGTTGTCTACTTGAAGGACAATGCACTATGTATGTCTTAATTTCTCTTCTAACTCTATGTTATGAACAGGAATTCGAATTCTTAAATTACGTTTTCGAATGTATCACAACTGATGATGTTATCGATGGTCAGTTTCGCGGTGTAGGGGTACCGTGCCTGCCTCTTACCCGGAAAGCCCGCGTTCGATTCCCGGCCAGATGAGATATTCTTGCTTGGATCTGGGTGCTGGTTCGAGGTCCACTCAGCCTATGTGATTACAGCTGAAGAGGTCCCAGTCCAGAAAGCCAAAAATAACATCCTCAAGGATTCGTCATACCGACCAGACGACACCAGGTCTTCGAGTTGGTAGGCCATGACCCTTCGGGGCTGATGAACCATGATTTTGTTCTGGCTTCCTGTGGAGCTGGGGGTCACCCAAAAAAATGTGGGTAACGAAATGGCGTCATGTAAGGAAATGTGTGTCGCGACGTTACCTAGCAACAGTACCTTGAGAGCTGTAGAGGCCGTTGATCTGTGTGTCATGGCCATCCATCAATACTTTACACCACAGCCTGCACGGTTTCTAGGTAACGTCGCGTTCCACATTTTATTGAAAGACAGATAATCATTTGATTTTCCCAAGGTGAATTTATTTATTTATTTATTTATTTATTTATTTATTTATTTATTTATTTATTTATTTATTTATTTATTTATGTATTTATTTAGATTCTCCACCAGTCCAAGGATTTTAATTCTGGACTGAGGGCTGGACCTTGGTTGATTGAGAATCGTTAGATCAATTGCGGAGTTGGCTGGGATAAGAAGCATTCGATCCGGTGACGAAAGCCAAGTAATATGGCCGTGGATGTCGCCACGCTCATAACGAGCCCGCAAAGGAAGGGAGGGACCATGAAAGACGGAAAAAAGAGATAATCTCTAGTTTCGTAAACCTTATAGCTGGGGCTGGAGAAGAACAAGAGTTGAGAAATAGAAGTCACGAGAAACAGAGGGGACACTCAATTGGGAGCCACTTGGTGTAAATTTCGAGAGGTACAACAATAACCATCTAAAGGTGTTGTTCAGTATTCAGCCCGGAGGCTGGTATGATCTTCAAAAGCTCTGCCATTCTCTATGATCTATAGGTTAGTCATAACTGAAGAAACATTCTAGGGAAATGAGAAATGGGGTAGTTTCCCGTTACTTTTCTCACCAAGCCATATAATACTGTCATATTAGTCTGCCAAGCCCTCTGAAATGCCCACACCAACCGACCATATGAGGGACATTTAATAGGATTACTAGGATATTTTTTCGATGAGCCTGTATAAGTATCATGGCATTTCCCTGGTTATTTTTCAATAATCTGGATTTCCCTTAATTCGGATTACCTCCAGATCGCGGTTCTACTGTATTATTATTATTATTATTATTATTATTATTATTATTATTATTATTGTTATTATTATTATTATTATTATTATTATTATTATTATTGCCTCATATCTTATTTAACATACAGAATACAGAATATCCAAAGGATCTGTCAACAATTCAGAACTGGGTATTAAAGTCAACGGGGTACGCAAATGAGACAATACTTGTAAGCAACAACGTTGATGACATATACAGTTTCGGCAGTAAGTTTAGGGACACACTATGATTAGCTGTGAAATAGTTGGCATAACAATGATTTTAATTGTTAATTAACATTAGGAAACAAGCATTTTTTTGCGCGAACTAGAATTTTCTACGAAGCTGATTACTCCCTTTAGAAAACATTGTAGATGTTTAAGCAATGGAAACATTTGTCTCTTTTGACAATAAAATTCAAAATAACTAAGTAAATAACAGTGACGCAATTTTGATTTGTTGCCGCATTGTTTCTAACATAGTATATTTTAGATTAGATAGGATGAAATGTCCCTTGAAAAATTATTTAGCAAACGTCCGAACATTTCTAGACAAGGGTATAAGTTGTTCGATAAAACTTCCAAATGGAAGAGACAGGTTCTGCGTACGATGCTGCCATATAAAACAACAACTCGGATGACACATTTGGTGATTACCCAGCAAAATGTAATCCATTTAATCGTTAATGATATTGGTTTTCCGCCTCCACTAATTACTTTCACGATTTTCGAGGACACCGAGGATCCGGAATTTTGACCCGCAAGAGTTGTTTTTCGTGCCTATAAATATATCTATTGAGTATCTTGAAATACTACCGGACTGAGCTACGACTCAACCTGCCATGTTGTATTCAGAAAGCCAGCGCTCTTCTGTCTGAGTTACTCAACCCGTGCCGGTATTAACAGGAGACTTAACAGCAAACCAACAAAAACGAATGCCATGATTTTCAGCCATCAATCGAACCAGTACGTATCATTACATATAAATGGACAACCTATTGATGGAATTAATACTTCTAAATACCTTATTTCGGAAAACTTGGAATCTGAACGTGAAAGTCGCTGGGACAATGTTTAAGAAGATAATGTCGCTGTTCAACAATGATACATAGACATGGGAAAACGTGTCCCTGACTTACACTTAACCACTGAAATACATAAATAACACGAAATAAAAATATAAAATACTGAATAAACAAATAAAGAGACTGAAACAAATTACTATACTACTATGCTATCATCCTGAACATAAAAAATATATTATAATATAAATTAACATTTTACTTTCTAAGTACAATAATATAACATTTACGAAAAATTAACATAATAATAATAAGAAGAAGAAGAAGAAGATTTGCCAATTCTCTGGTGTTTGAAATTATTGGTGATTCAGACAATGAAAAAGCAGCCAGCAAAATGCGCGCAGAAAAACTACGTAAAGCATACCTAATCACCTGGGACATCTACAATAAGAAATCAATATCCACAAAAGCCAAACTCCGACACTACCACACTGTTGTCCTCCCTGAGGCTTTCTACGCAACTGAGACATCAGCACTTACCATTAACATCAAGGACATTGAGAAAATTGAACGACAGGTACTGAGGAAGATATTCGGGCCCAAGTTTCAAGAGGGTAAATGGATGCGAAAAAGCTCGGAAGAACTCTATGCATTAACTGAGCGATTCACTTCAGTCGCACGCTAACGGCGTATGAAATTTTATGGACTTTTAGCACGAATGGATGACTCACGACCGACTAAGAAAATATTTCTTATTATCAATGGAAACCGACAAACCAAAATTCGCTGGCTAGTGGATGCACAAAAGGACCTCGCAGAAGTCGACGTTGATCCAACGGCAACTACAAGGAATACATACAGACAAAAGATCAACAGCCATAAATTTGCACCCAAGAATCCATCTGAGAAAAGCTTGAAACTCAAATACTCATGGACACAAGAAAGACGGCAGGCCCATAGTGAAAGGAGGAGGAAGTTTTGGGAAGATAAGAAGAACAAGAAGATGAAGAATACCGCTGCTACTTAATGGTTCCACGTGCTCCTTAAGGGGCTAAACGAATATATATATAAATAATAATAATATATGGACAAACTTACTAATATTTAAAATTAATTTGTAAAATTCCAGAAATATATCACACTGACGAATGTTACAGTTTTCGTGTGTTTACTGTGGGCAAGAAAACATTACAAAATGGGGATCGGGCTAAGGATAACTACGCAGCGAACCACCGCTGAGTACTCTCTCACAGTGGTGACGAATGATATTATAATAAGAAGAAGAACAAAAAGAAGAATAGAAAGAAGAAGAAAGGCCGGGAGGAGCAGAAGAAGAAAACTGTCGCACTACGAGCTCGTTTCATAGAGATATTTTGAGCACCTACTTTTAAACCTTCCGTGTTTTAATGACCACAGAAACAAGATACGGCAAACTAAAGTTAGGAGTTATTGTTGGTTGGTACTCACAAGTGGCATGGAGGCATGGTCTCTGAAAGGTTCCTCTATAAACCGGCTTGAGTCTTTGGATGTGTGAGGTCACAGACTATGAATGCTATGAATCCAAACAACATTTCAAATACTGAAGTAATTCAAATTGATAAAATGTTAGAAACCGAAATCGCACTGACACATATAGGTCTTATATCGACGATGGGATAGGAAAGGGCTTGGAGTGGGACGGAAGCGACCGGAAGCGACCGTTAGCTGAGGTACAGCCCCAGAATTAGCCTGATTGGAAAGTGGGGAAGCACGGAAAAGTTTCTTCAGGGTTGCCGATAGGGGGTTCGAACTCCTGATGGGTTAATCAAATACTTTTAATATTCGAATAACCTCCGTCCGATTATTAAAATAATTGAATAAGTAATCGAATAAATTAATCGAATAAATTAATCGAATGAGTTTCACTTGTTTAGTTGTATCGCATAGAATATTCACATGCGTCATGAACCAGTTTCGGATGGATAATCGATTGAAACTCTTTCAAAAATTAGAAATACGCCCTTTTTTAAAAAATGTCTCCAAATGTTGGAACTAAATGGGTGAATTGACTGTCTTAATAACATCAATTTTCGTTCGATTATTTCGAAAGCATTCACTATTCAGTGAAATGAAGTTCCGAATGAATAATCGAAAAAATAATCGAATGGAAAGAATATTCACTATTTAATTGCCTGATTCATTCGAATGAATAATCGAAAAATAATAAATGGGAAATATAATGGAATAAGTTGTTATTTTATATTCGATTATCCCATCAGTAGTTCGAACCCACCATCTCCCGAACGTAATTTGACGGTCACGTGACCCAAATCACGTAGCCGATTTACAGCTTAAATTACAAGGAAATATCGGAGGTCGTTGTGGAGTTGGACGCAGAAGGAAGTCGGGGTTAAGTGACTTCGAGGAATAGATAGACGCCCACAATGCCCAGGCAGGCACAAGATCGAAGAGCGTTTGCCAGTGTGACCTCCAACGTTTGGGGGAAGGTAAGTCAAGAAGACGACGTACTGTCTGTCACTAAGAGACCTCATATAACACAAGCACCCTGAAATAAACGTGACAAAGAAAGTGGTACGGTATGGAAAGTGCCCCTTATTCGTTATCACACATGAGGATTACCAACATTATACAATCATCGTTCAGCAGCCCTTCGAGACTGTAAGAGCAGAGCTGTCATTTCGAGAAGATTTCGGAGATGGAGTAAACCAACATTCCATCACGGCCCGGGGGTCGAGGCGGTGGTTGTCCGGGCCCACAGCTCTAGAGATCGATAGAGCGGCCCCCGGACGGGTTGATACAGTACTCACCATGAAACAGTCAGCACCAGTCTGGGTTAACCACAAAATTTTAAGACTAAGTTTCATCCCTCTGTGATCCATCTAACAAATGCCTTAGAGGCACATTAACGTTAGCAGAATGTCACAAGTTTGTGCCACCCTCAATGAGAGAGATATGCGTTACCGTGTTTTATTTATCACTCGAGTAGATACTTCAGGAAAAATTAAAAGGATTCCTTAATACCGTCTCTAAGACTTGCAATACTTTTGAGAGCAAAACAGTTGTTCTAAATCAAGATGATATAAAATTATTATTATTTAATATCGAAAAACAATACAGAAACTTTATTTTACCAGAGGTATATTAGGGTTATAGTTTGAAACCACAACAAAGAGATGTTCTTATAAATTTAGTTTACAAGAAATGTTGTTAATTAATGTGAGAAACTGCACATAACATTGTCTCTTGAGTACACGATACAGTGGTTTAGAAAATTCCAAGTTACAACCGTTCAGGCGGCATTGTAAAAATATCTTCTCATTTCAAACACTGGACACTCATATATCAAATGATGCACTGTCTGAATTGATCCACAAAAGCACAAGCAGCCGTCTGTAACATTACGTTTAAAGCTTTTTAAATACGATTTAAATTTTCCAGACCAGTTAAAAATTGAATTAAAACAAAGTTCGGCACTAATGATTTACACATTATTCGATCTTGAACTTCCCGAAAAAAAAGATTTCTCGCGTAACAGATCCTTTGAAACTACATGTCCATAAAATATTCCAGTGATGTAAAATATATTGCCTGATTTGTCTTTGAACATAGCATATTGGAGATTTATGGTATACAATGCCGGCCCCCGTGGTGTAGGGGTAGCGTCCCTGCCTCTTACCCGGAGGCCCCGGGTTCGATTCCCGGCAAGGTCAGGGATTTTTACCTGGACCTGAGGGCTGGTTCGAGGTCCACTCAGCCTACGTGATTAGAATTGAGAAGCTATCTGACGGTGAGATAGCGGCCCCGGTCTAGAAAGCCAAGAATAACGGCCGAGAGGATTCGTCGTGCTGACCACATGACACCTCGTCATCTTCAGGCCTTCGGGCTGAGCAGCGGTCGCTTGGTAGGCCAAGGCCCTTCAAGGGCTGTAGTGCCATGGGGTTTGGTTTTTTTTTTTGTTTTTATGGTATACAATATCCAAAAGAGACGTAGCAGCTTACTTAGCTAAAGAGTCTGCTTTTTCATGACCAGTAAACCCAGTGTGACCTCTAATGCAATATGTACAGATGCGAGAACACTCCTCAGCTAGTGCTCTGATATTGACAGCTATTGGATTTAAGTCATAATTATCGTTTACTGAATTCAATGCAGCTTGTGAATCACTGAAGATTCGTGCTCCTTTGTTGTTAGTTTTGCACCATTGCACCGCACACATAAAGGACCAAAGTTCTGTTTGAAAAATTGAGCAGTTAGGAGAAATTTTACACTGATCTGCAAATATTATTTTCTTTTCCGATAAATAACTGATGGCAACCTGCAGGGCAGTCAATGGAAAAAAAAATACAAGTCGCCAGTAGAGCTGTAGAAGTTTTTCTTATTTATAATACCTAGTATGGAATGGAAGTTAAAATAAGTTATACTAGTGGTTTATTGAAACATGTTTAAAGGAAGTTTAAACATATTTCAGTGAAGTGAGTAATCCATTTATAAATGCTTGTTCTTCTCTAAAGACTTCCTGGGTGGTTGCGTCGTCCTCTGAAAATAGTTCTGTACACTACCTGATCTAAGTAACCGGACACCTTTCTGAAATCGCAGTTCGACTTTACCCGAGTCACATTCCTCATTACTGGCCTTTATGACGACTTTAACTCTGCTGGGGACACTCTCAATTAGGTGTCTGAATGTCTATGGAGGAATATAAAATATCAAAGCCATCTTAGTAAACAGTTCTGATGACAGTATTTCTTCTTCTTCTTCTTCTTCTTCTTCCCGAAGAGGCCTGCTAAGGACCAAGTGCCAATTTCAATTCAGTTCTTCATACTTTGTTGTATTCTCTTCCGTTCCTTCTAATATTCCATCACCTATTCACTGTGCTCTTTCTGTCCTCGGACCACTTCGCACCAGGTTTCTGGTTCAATCTTCCTTGGAATCCTTCCATACTTACTACCCTCTTTCTAAAAACTCTCTGTCCACAATTTCTTTTTCTCTTATATTATTTCTTTCTAAATCTTTCTTTACTTCCTGAATTCAGTTAGTTGTTGCTTGTTTGTCCCAAAGTCACTTGAAAATCCTTCTTGTTAATCTGGAATCATCCATTCTGTAAATATGTCCAAAAAATTGCAATCTCCTTTTTATCGTGGTTTCTGTTATGTTTACTATGTTCCTGTATATTTCATCATTAGATCATAATTTCCATACTTCTGTTGTTTTCACAGGGCCTAAGATTTTTCTCATGATTCTCCTTTCTAGTACCCCTATCTAATCTATAGTTTAGTACCAGACATTCACTTGCATATAGGCATTCCCGTTTCACCACTGCATTGTAGTGCCTTATTTTAATATTTTTAGATGGACACTTTTTGTTAAAATGTTCTTTGTGATCCCATATGATCTTTGATGACAGTATTATTATTATTATTATTATTATTATTATTATTATTATTATTATTATTATTATTATTATTACCGAGTTTTCGTGGAACAGAGAGGTGAAAGAAGGCTGGTTTGAATGGGTCAATCTAAGACAGTCAAAAGATTAATTAAAACTATGAAAATTAAGGTTTTTTTCTTTTCAGATAGTAATTTTTAACAAAACAACAAGAATTCAGGTACAGAGCTAGTTTGGTACAAAACAGAGAAACAGAAAAACCTAGAAAAGGTTAGTTACAATTTGAGCTCCCTATTTACAGAAGTCCCTACATCACTAATATTGCGTTTAGACAGGTAGTCAAGGAGACGAATCTCCGAATTTCTTTTACAGGATTTTTAAAACACAATTTTCAAGAGCACTTTGCTCCAACGGTTACAGGTTGCCTTCCAAAGGCACAACTCAATATTTACACAAATATCTCTTACATTACAAGAACAGAGCCTCTATGCTCGATAATTATACCAAGGAGACAACACTCCCAAACCCTACACAAGGCAACCTTTAATTTTTACATTTCTTTCCCCACTTGCTTACGCCAAATCCATCCAGAAATAAGTCCAGAGAGACATGTTGGTAATTTGAGTTACGATCTCCTTCGTCTACAGCTACGTTCTGGAGTTTCTTTATTGGGATTCTCTCCCCATTCTTTTTTTAACGAAGAATAAAAACAATTCATTTAACTAAAGATTAAATAGTCTACTTTTCTCAGATGTGAATAATAATATTAATAATAATAATAATAATAATAATAATAATAGTAATAATGTCCGCCTCTGTAGTGTAATGGTTAGCGTGATTAGCTGCCATCCCCGGAGGCCCGGGTTCGATTCCCGGCTCTGCCACGAAATTTGAAAAGATGTCCGAGGGCTGGAACGAAGTCCACTCAGCCTCGGGAGGTCAACTGTGTAGAGGGGGTTCTATTCCCACCTCAGCCATCCTGGAAGTGGTTTTCCGTGGTTTCGCACATCTCCTCTAGGCAAATTCCGGGATGGTACCTAACTTAAGGCCACAGTCACTTCCTTTCCTCTTCCTTGTCTATCCCTTCAAATCTTCCCATCGCCCCCCCCCCCTCACAAGGCCCCTGTTCAGCATAGCAGGTGAGGCCACCTGGGCGAGGTACTGGTCATCCTCCCCAGCTGTATCCCCTGACCCAGAGTATGAAGTTCCGGGATACTGCCCTTGAGGCTGTAGAGGTGGGATCCCTCTCTGAGTCCCAGGGAAAAACCGACCCTGGAGGGTAAACAGATGAAGAAGAACTCTTGGAAGGTTACATAAAAAATTTTAAAAAATTGGTAATATAATGTACAGTATACTCGAATTAGTTGCAAGTATCACCAACGAGATTTTTTTGTAGACTGAGCAATAGGTGGATACCATTTTTGTACAAATATAAAAATTCCTTAAGTATGCGCTACAGCTTTTTTTTTTTTTTTCAAAGCAGCGCCAAGATTGATGAGTTTTTTCTCTTTGTCATGTATGACTCAAGGTCTTGGGGCGAGCTATCGCCGTCAGATTTATCTGCCCTGATAGTTTCATTTGCATTCTGTAGATGGCATCCAGTGTCTCCGTGGCTCAGGCGGCATCGCGCCGGCCTCTTACCGCTGGGTACCGTGGTTCAAATCCCGGTCACTCCGTGTGAGATTTGTGCAGGACAAAGCAGAGGTGAGACAGGTTTTTCTCCGGGTACTCCGGTTTTCCCTGTCGTTTTTCATTCCAGTATCGCTTCGTTTCATGGTCAGTCATTAATCACTGCCCCGGAGAAGTGCGGCAGGCTTCGGCAGCCGGTACATTTCCTATCCTCGCCGCTAGAGGGGCTTCATTCATTCCATTCCTGACCCGGTCGAATGACTGGAAACAGGCTGTGGATTTTCATTTTCAGCTGGCATTCAAGAACACATTTCTGATGCCGATAGCTCACACTGAGACCTATGACAAAAACAAGGAGTATTTGACCACTTTAGCGCTGGTTTGAAAAAAACCACAAAAATCGGTGCCGGTGTTTTCGGAATTTTTATATTTATACTAAAATGATCCCCACCTATTGCCAGGTCTACAAAATAATCTTCCTTGCGATATTTGCAACAAATTAGAGTACATAGCACATAACATTTCAAAAATGTTGACTTTCTGATGTGACCTTCCAACAGTTAAAAATGAATAACTTCTACAATACAGTGAAACCTCGGAATGCGAGTAACTTGGTCTACGAGTGTTTTGCAAGACGAGCAAACATTTTAAATAAATTGTGACTTGATAAGCGAGTGAGTTTCCGCAATATGAGCGTCACGTGTGCCTATGTGTTCCCGTCCTCTGAATGGATGAACGAGATCTTTGGTCCTGTAGTGAAGACATATCTTTCAGAAAATAATCTGACGCTCAAAGTCTTGCTGATTATGGACAATGCTCCTGCTCATCCTCCAGGTCTTGAGGCCTTAAGGACGACTTACTGGAGGAATTCAAGTTCGTTAAGGTTAAGTTCCTTCCTCCCATCACTACTCCACTACTCCAGCCAATGGATCAGCAAGTCATTTCGAACTTCATGAAGCTATACACCAAAGCACCATTTCAGCGATGCTTCGAAGTGACCGAAGAAACAAACCTTACCCTCCGAGAGATTGGGAGAAATCATTTCCCCATCTTGAACTGCCTGAAGATCATCGATAAAGCCTGGGATGAAGTCACCAAGAGAACTCTCACTTCCGCTTGTGTTCTTGGACGTGACTTTGAGGGGATTGTTGGTGACAATGAGCCGCCGACTGCCGATGAAATTGTGTCCTTAGGGAAGACTATGGGGCTGGAGGTGAATGACAAGGATATTCAAGAGCTGGTGGAAAAACATAGCTAGGAACTGACTACCAACGAACTGATGGACCTGCATCGCGAACAGGAGGAGGTTATGGAGATCTCGTCCGGGAAGAGGAGGAGGAAAAATCAATGGAATCTCTGACTTCAACTGAGATTCGGGAGCAGTGAAAAATGTGGGAAATGGTGCAAAATATTGTAGAAAAACACCACCCGAATGAGGCTGTAACAGTGCGAGCGACGAATCAGTTCAATGACAATGCAATGTCACATTTTCGTGAAATCCTCGAAAAGAGGCAAAAATAACAGTCATTGGAGAGGTTCCTCGTTAAAGCTGAATGAAAAGAAAACAATTCCAGTGAGTCAACAGATAACAGTGATTCCGTTAGAAATTCGTGCTATACAGTAACTCATCTCATGTCATCTCTCGTCTCCCTCACATCAACAATGATTCTTTTGTAAGGAAAAGTGCACTTTAATTTGTTTTACGTTATATTTTGGTTTAGAAATGCTATGTGAATACATATTTTTGTGTTGTGGACGAATCATCCGCGTTTCAATTGTTCCTTATGGGAAAACTTGCTTTGATATACGAGAGCTTTGGATTACAAGCATGTTGACGGAACGAATTATGCTCGCAATCCAAGGTTCCACTGTACTTGGCGTAACTCAATGAAATAAGGCGACGTATATCATATTAGATTCGAAACCTCAGGGGGAAAATACAGAGGTCTAGTACCACAATTTTAGGTTCTAGATGACATTTCATGATTTTTTTATGTTGTCTAAACTTTTGACCACTCCTCTACATGCATCAGGCCGCGATCAGCGCCTCCAGGATCCAATACAACGGCGGGTGATGAATACTTTATAAGATAGTACCAGAAAAAATACGGTATGCATCAAGTCCATTATTATGTGTTGTAACTGTATGTTGAAAAGTTGCTTAAATACGCGGGACGGGAGATTTTATTACCATTTTATTATTGAACCGCCCTTGAATATGAACCACATCCAGTTGAAAAAATAACTATAGTTCCCTTTCTGTGAGTTTTGACTTACAGTTAACCGGAAGTCAGACACTGGAGCCAAATTGTTACGATTACAAACAGCTGATTCACGACACATAACACGAAAGGAAACGTATATACTCGAATAGAATTCCAGAATCAATTGTTATCAAAAAATAGATCAATGCTCGAACAGATAAAACGCGAGAAAATGAAATTTCTACTCAACATCTAGAAGAGCTCGCGTTGCTAACTATTTTCTAAAGAAAGAAGAATCCTACAAAGGGAATACACCAATCATTTTCGAGTCACAATCGGCGTTGTCATCGTCTGTTGAGGTTTAACTCTCGCTTGACCGTAACGAGATAACAATGTCTTCAACATAATCGTCTGTGATATTTTCCCTCTCCCAAGCTTCACTTATCTCGGATTGTGTCTCACAACCTGCACTTACACGGCCTACGGCTTCCCAAAGAAGTCTTTCAACTTCTGAAGCTGTGAAGAGTCGGTTATTCGCAACTACATAATCCTTCACTTGGGCCCAAATCAGTTCTATGGCGTTAAAATGGACAACTTATATTTTCAAGATCGGCTAAATACTACTAAAAATCCGTTAAAATTCCGCCAAGAAATCCGATCTCAAATAATGAGCAATAAAAATGAGCATAATAATAATAATAATAATAATAATAATGAAAATGAAAACCTACAACCTGTTTTCCAGTCATTGACCGGGTCAGAGATGTAATGAATGAAGCATGTATAGGCTGTTAGTACGATGGGGTCGCCACTCCCAAAGTGATTTATTAATGAATGATAGATGCAATGAAATGAGAATGGAGAGTGTTGCTGGAATGAAAGATGACAGGGAAAACCGGAGTACCCGGAGAAAAACCTGTCCCGCCTCCGCTTTGTCCAGCACAAATCTCACATGGAGTGACCGGGATTTGAACCACGGTATCCAGCGGTGAGAGGCCGACGCGCTGCCGTCTGAGCCACGGAGGCACAATAATAATAATAATAATAATAAAATTAAATGTCTGCACTCACCTGATCTGTGAGTTTCACTGCCTGCCTGCCTGCGAGCCGGCGAGCTAAAACTTGTAGGCATTTTAGTGCCGGGTGCAAACTAGGTGAATCCCCTACCTCAACGGCCACACACAAAACAGACCAGTTCATTAAACGGTCTTCCTTCATAGCATAAATATAAATGCTACTCTCTCACAGTTTCATTATCTGTCGTCATTCGCCAACTAAGAGATAAGTGCCCTTTCCCCACTCATTACAATTTTATGATACCATGATCTCCAAATAACACGTTTTCCTTATGTGATTACTAGCTCCTGATAAGAAATACGGAATAGCTCGGAAACAGCCTGGAGCACAAATTTAAAAAAAAAAACGTAAAATTGATAAAACACTAAATTCCGCTATAATAAATATAGAATTTCACCAAAAAATCCGCTGTCCGCTAAATGATATTTTCGTCCGCCGACAGCCTTCCAATTCCGCCAAATCCGCTAAGTTGGCAACACTGGGTATGGTGAGAGCCTCCTGGCTATTTCCCCCACCACGTAAACTGGGCACTAGGGCTTGCTTTGTTTCACAAGATACATGAGTTCCAACCCCACCCCCACCCCTTCTTCATGTCATCACGAACCGAAATATTGTGCTTTTTCAACCACTCAATCAATTGATCATTTCTAGCTGTCATTGTTGGTGCTTTGTCATGAATGACCGAGTGAACTGACACACACCACGAAAATAACTGAGCACAATACAACACACAGCTGATAGTACGTGGTTATAGTATAAACAACAGATCGACAACACTGGTAACCGGAACTCAAGTCTAACGCGGTCTATCGGAGCGATCCGCTGCTTATTATTAAGTCACGTAGCCTCCGCGAAAATGCAGCGCTCAAATATCAAATCGAAGCTCATAAGAACGGAACTGTATCTGGGATGGTTTGAAGTTTGGAAAGAGTCTGAAACCTTGGTCCCTTGTAACTGCTGCAAGAGGAACTCTCGCTATATAGGCAAGCAGCAGTCGTCATCCCTTCAGCCCTTAATCCCTACTATTATCCTCACCGCAGCTGGGGTGGCATTGGGTTAACTAATTTCCACTGGGGTAGCTAACCATCAATATTCACTTCACCCACCCTCCTGCCCCTTGCTTTAAAAACATCCCCCTGCAGTATTTTTAGTTTATTGTTGCTGGATTATTGAAATAAGGGTGAGTAGAGAGATGCCTCCAGATTGCGTCATAAAATCAATTCATTCAGAAAATTACTCGTAGCAACTGCTCACATTCCACTGTCGAGGAATTCTTGTTAGGGTCCGAGTACGTATAGGGGAGAGGATATGTGTCAGGAGGGGAGAGGAACATATTTCCGGCGACAACATATTAGATTTGAGCCTATTTGGTGCGGCATATGAAAAAATGCAGTGTGATGCGTTTCTGTTGCACTCAATCAATGTTAAGGTAGCCGCTGAGTCAAACACACAGTGGTGGTGATTACTCACTAGTGGTTACTGTAAGGCGATGATGATGATTAATAATAATACGTAGGCGAGTCAATATGTATCTGCAATTTTGCTCTAATTGTCTTTAGGTTCGCTCTATGGCGTTGTGAGCACACCAGCCGTTAGAAGACACTGTTTCCTACGTCTGTGGTAGGTTTCAGGGTTATCAGATCAGTACAGCTTGCGCTGTTGCGACGTAAGGATGGGCACACTCAACCTTTGCACCAAGCAAGAACAGCGTTGAGTAATCCGTTTTTTGTGCTCTGAGGGTGTACCAGGAGTGGAAATTAATTGAATAGTCACTCGTCTGTTATTCAGGATCATATCACGCACTTGTTCGTCAGTTATGGTTGCAGATGTACGGCCGGATCTTTCCTCATCCTTCACGCTCGTGTGACCCCTTTCGAACTGTTCATTCCACTGGTAAACACTTCGCCGTGGAAGAAAATTGTCCCCGTATTGTGCTTAAAGTCTCCTATGAATTTCCGCTCTTCGTGCATCCTCAGAGCACAAAAAATTGGATTGCGGAACGCTATTCTTTCTTGGTGTAAAAATAGAGTGGAGCGACCTTATTTACGTCACAACAGCTCAAGCTATACTGCGAATCATAACTGGTACACTTCGTGCTACACCGACCCAATGGTTACCGGTTCTCAGCAATATACTACCTCCACATATCAGGAGACAGAAGGCCCTTTTTCAGCTATGGACCAGAATGCTAAAGAATGAACGTCTACCTGTTCATGAGGATATCAGACAGAAATGCACACGCCTGAAGTCTCGCCAGCCTGCTTGGAAGACAGCCGTGAAGATAACATCTAGTGAATTCAACCCCACCTCTAAATGGTTAACAGAGTGGTCTTTATCCCCAGCTCGGGCAATAGGCCTAGTGGATATTAATAACCCATCCACAAAGCTGGCAGGCTTTGATCTGCCACGTTGCACCTGGAGTAGACTAAACCGCAAGAGATGTGGAGTAGGTAGAACAGCATCTACTTTACACACCCGGGGCTGGTCAGTTTCTCCATACTGTGATTGTGGGGAGGTTCGACAAACAATGAACCCTGTATTGCAGGAATGTCCACTCCGTGTTTTCACTGGCACCATGGAAGACCTCAACACAGCAACACCCGAAGCAGTGAAGTAGGTGGCGGGTTTGGACATTCACATTTAGTGACATGTACATCACTCGCACTCAGTGTGTATATATGAACTGTCAGAGTTGATAGGTGATTAGCGATGTAAATATATTGTGTTTTCTTCTTGTATTTTCAAACTTTGTAAATTGCTTTCTTTGACTGTATAGATATGATAATTTGTATTTACTTTGTACTCATCTTTCACTGGTTGTGTAAATAGTTTATAGGTTGTCATTATTCATCATACGCCAAATAAATAATAATAAATAAATAACGCTGAAACATAACATAGACCTAGGCAATGGTGCCATCTAGCGGCTGGTGAGCACACAACGCCATACAGCCAATCGAAGGACAATTAGAGCAAAATTGCAGGTACTTATAGACTTGCGTACGCAATGTTAATAATACAGTGAGTTTCTCTCCTTGGTTGGCCGCCAGGCGCACCCAGCTTATCTGCCTCCCGTTGACTCATCACTTCCCGTTACACAGCGCAGCGACAGCACGGGAATGCCCGCACTTCGCAGTTCAGGTCCGTGCTTAGAACGTGTATTAAGTGTTGATCTGTCGCTCCAACTGTTCTCGAATTGTGAAGTGTTACTTTAGGGTATAATTGTCATAATGTCTCCACATGTGTACACGCTAGAGGAAAGGGTATTTATGTACGATAATTATGTGAAAACAGAATATTGCAGAGAAGTCCTTAGGCGATTTGTAACACAATGTCCAGGTGTACGTCCTCCACATAGAGAGACCGTGCAGAAATTCACAAAACAAATTGAGAGGAAATGGTTCTTTACTCGATAAGAAGCGAGGTGTTAAAAAACGTGTACTTAAAGAGGAGAAAGTAAATTAAATCGCACAAAGATTAGAACATGTGCCTACAAAAAACGCTGAGACGACTTGGACAAGAAGCATGGCTGGCTATGAAAATGCTAAAATGTTAAAATAGCCTCCATTACGGAAAACGAATTTATGTGTGTGAATCGCAGTTTCCTAAGACGATGCCAGAAATGTGTGGATGCAGGAGGAGAACAGTTCCAACATCTCCTATCATAACGTATGAGATAATTTTCTTAACTCTTAAATATTAATTTTCTTAATTAATTTTTACCATAATTTTAATTATCTCATGTCATGCATGGATAAAGCGAGCGAAGTGCTGACCTTGGTGTAATGCCGCGGAGCGGGAAGTGATGAGTCAACGGGTGGCAGATAAGCTGGCCTCACCCACCGGCCAACCAATGAGAAAAACTCACTGTACTACTCTACAAGTCCGGTATAACTCGGTCTGATATACCACCAATTCGGATTTAATACGGTCAATGTTATGTACACCCAAAACATATACAGTATTAATTTATTAAAAGACATTCTTGTCAAAATCTGTAAATTAGTCTCCTTAAAAATAGGAAACCACAGAATACTATTTTCAAGATGGCCAGCACATTCTCGAAGGTCCAGCCACACATGATCACGCTAACGCTTTCTTTCAAGGCTGCAGCCAACAAGGAGGTATGTAGGACAATATTCTCATATCACAGAAGCAACCATAAACAAACAATTCCTGAGCTATATCGTATTCACAAAGACGCACACAGGAGATGCTGTCAATTGTGTACACTGTTGTATTTACGAATTTTATACACATTAATGAACTATCATCTCTAACTGAATTGAAGAAGAAGAATACTGCCAATTAGCATGTCAACCAAGTACAGAACACTACCAACACCACAAAATCACAACATGATTTTACACACACTCTCCTTAAGAACTCAACTCCCAAGACGGTCCTTTATATACCTTGCCTGGCCAGGCTTCTAGAAAAGTATGACACAACATGTTTTCTGGTATCTTCTCGAGTCTCCAATAACCTATGTACAAAATGGATAGAACATTCTATAAAAGTCGTTAGTGACAATGGTGCGTTGTTCCCTGTGTTGCACAACGTTACATCGGATTTATACATCATGTTTACAGGTAATAATAAATGATATACTATTAATTACATGTTCTTACATTAAATAAAGTCTTACTAATATACTTTTTTATGCTATTTGTTCGGGGCGTCGACCCATATGGATCTTTTGCCCCTACTGGCACCATATTGTATGAACCTGCGTGTAATTGGAGTGGCGGTAGTGTGGAATGTTGTGTGTGAGGAAAGGAAGATTAAGAATGTCACAAACACCCAGTCTCCAGGCCAGGGATATTAATCATTACAATCAAAACATCTGACCCTGGCGGTAATCGAACCCGGGGTCGCCGGGTGACAGTAGGATGCGTTTCCCCCTTCACCGCGGGGCCGGACTGCTAACATACATACAACAGACGTATCGTGGCGTAACCTCACATGTTTTGTTCAGATCATACAACACACAAATAATAAATTATACGGCCACGATTTATACCAGATAAAGTCCGTACATAACTACGTAGTCCGCCTCTGTGGTGTAGTGGTTAGCGTGATTAGCTGCCACCCCCGGAGGCCCAGGTTCGATTCCTGGCTCTGCTACGAAATTTGAAAAGTTGTACCAGGGCTGGAACGGGGCCCACTTAGCCTCGGGAGGTCAACTGACTAGAGGTGGGTTCGATTCCTATATCAGCCATCCTCGAAGTGGTTTTCCGTCGTTTCCCACTTCTCCTCCAGGGAAATTCCGGGATGGTACCTAACTTAATACCATGGCCGCTTCCTTCCCTCTTCCTTGTCTATCCCTTCCAAACTTCCTATCCCCCGCCAAGGCCCCTTTTCAGAATAGCAGGTGAGGTACTGGTCAACCTCCCCAGTTTTATCCCCGACCCAGAGTTTGAAGCTCCAGGACACTGCCGTTGAGGCGGTAGAGGTGGTATCCCTCGCTGAGTCCGAGGAAGAAACTAACCCTGAAGGGTAAGCAGATTAAGAAGGAGAAGACATAACTACGTAAATACTACTTAATAGTAATAATACCTACTAATCGAGCTCGATATTTTCTATTCATGTACTCATGGGTTTACAGAATTGTTTTGCATTCGGGAGATAGTGGGTTCAAATTCCACTGTCGGGAGCCCTGAAGATGGTTTTCCATGGTTTCCCATTTTTACACCAGGCAAATGCTTGGGCTGTACCCTAATTAAGACCGCGGCCGCTTCCTTCCCCATCTTAGAGCATTCGTAACCCATCGTCGCTATAAGACCTCTCTGTGTTGTGCGACATTAAGCCACTAGCAAAAAAGGGAATAGTTTCCAAGTTATTCTAGTCCATTACACTTGCATCAGCTATTTACAGCGATTCTTTTTCTGAGAATTCTTGCCAAGACTACTATAGTCATCTGACGAAAAGTCGCGTGGATTCGTGGTTAAAGGTGAGAGGGGTAAGTATACCTGCCGCGCAAGCGCATATCTCAAGTCTCAAGGCCTGACAATAAAGACCAGTTCCGACCGCGGTGACTCTTGCGAATTGAGATGGTGTTGTGAAGTTTCAATGTGGTAGTGCAATTGTGCTTTAGTTACATATTTACTGTAATTAATAAGTACTGCGTAATGAACAGTTTAATAAGGAATGTGCAGAAGGTCGCATTGTCTGTCACGACTGATGTTTGTAGCTAAGAGTGTAGTATGTGTTACTCGTGCCGTTCCTACAAGCTGCCGCGACTTCTCGTCAGACGCAGATAGTAACAGCTAACAAAGCCCTTACTGAACCTTCCTCTTTCCTGCCAGCAAGTGTCGGCTGTTGTACAGTATTGTCGTGCACGGTGTTGAATTCTGAGTTCACTGTAACTGAGTGATTAACTAAAAAAAAAATTGATTGTATCATGAATGGGGAGTCAATGGCAAGTTTATCACGTGAGTGGTATGTTGTACTGTTTCCTTCTTCTTCTTCTTCTTCTTCTTCTTCTTCTTCTTCTTCCACCCCCTTATGTGGCACTGTACAGGCATCCTTTCATCATACCGCGGATAAGATTTAACGCGGGGTGTTATATTGATATTCTTCTGTAATAATAATAATAATAATAATAATAATAATAATAATAATAATAATAATAATAATAATAATAATAATAATTGATGTTGTTGTTACAGGGATTTATTGTGCCGAGGAAGCGCGTGGGGTGAATGTTTAGAATAAAGGTTACTGTAATAAAAATTGGAAATTTTATTTCTTTCCAGTCTTAAAATCCAAATAGAGTAGTTTGATAATTTAACAAAAACCAGAAAAACATATGAGTTGAAAAATTACTGGAGAATAGTAACATGTAACAAAGAGCTCGTCAGTTCCAACAATACAGCTAAAGCTGTATAAGACATAAAATGCCTTATTATAGAGGTGAACAATTGCACGGTCAATATCACTCCTTTCGTTTATTTAAAACTAGCTGATGTACCCGTGCTTCGCTACGGAATTCTACACTGTATACAGAATTCTAGGTTAGGTAGTGTACACATTGTGAGCAAGATTGTCTTAAATTGTATAGCTCTTAACGTTACCCTAGAAATGCAACGGGAGGTCACCAAACATATTTTCTCATACAGTATGAAGACTGACGGAATTTTCACTGTAATGGTAGACGCAATTTCATACCATCAGTCAATCAGGTTGGGATGTTTTCATTATAATGCCTTTTTACGTCCTCAGAAAGACTGTCTTAGTGGTTTTCCCAACTGAAATGAACATACAATGACGTCAGTAGGAATGGCGCGATTAAAAGCAATGATTTCATATTACGAAATACTCGTTCAAATGAAACACCACACATTTTCTCACTTTTAACGAACAGGACTACACTGCCTATCTAACAGTCCAAAGTTCCAGACCTGGAATGACCAAACCGCAGACAGCCGTGGTCCGTGAACACTCTTCGGCGGGGAGAGGGTCGAATAGTGGAGGCTCCCAGAGCAAAAACTATGCCCAATTACTATTCTGTTTCCTAGGAATACCCGATGAGACGGTAAATATCAATTCACTACACTGGCGGCGGAAAAATATATCTGAATTGAAGGCAAATTTTTTCTCCAAGCCAGAAGAGAAACCCTCTCTTCAAAAGTGAAGAGAAAGAAGCTTTTCTTAAGAAACGGCTCTTTTCAGAGTTGAATTTTGAGTTATTTAGTGAATATTGTGGTGCTATAATTTGGAAAAAGCCTAAATTGTTCTTCTAGACCAAGCCATACTACTACTACTACTACTACTACTACTACTACTAAGTGAGGCTCTGCCTTAAGTATGCACACTGCTTATTCAAAACAGCGTGTCAGAGTAGGGATCGAATAGCTGAAATACTATGATGGACCAGCTTGTTACGTACCAACTGTATAAGAAAATGTATGAACCAGAGGAATGACATGCTAAAGAAGAAAGTTTTCTAACTCCCCGGCTATTTCCCGCCATTATTCAGTCAGGCTGTTATACTCGGTACGCAGCAGTAATCGCATCTATCGGAGTTGAGAGGCAGCATAAGAGACAAAGTACATCACAATAAACAATGGTCAAGGTAATGTCATTGTTCGATATTATAGGCCTTCACATTTGGTTTTCTTCCGACTCTGAAATACCACTCTTATCATAGTCGGTACGGTAAAACTAAATAAGAGATAAATGATACGAAATTGTATTCTCTATAACTTTTTTAGATAGTACTTTTCGATAGGACCAATAACATTGGTATTTAAAAATTACATTTTAGGCACCTTCCCCTAAACTACGATTTCATCCAGGATGAATAAAGTTGTTTATAGCTTTAGCTTCCTTTTCCCCGACTCTATATACCGATTTTCATTAAATTCTGTTAACCCTTTTTCTCGTGGCTCGGCGTTAATATGGACTTACCAACAAAAATACAAATTCATGAATATCTGTGTTATCCTAGCCGGTGCGGTAAAAATGTATAAGACATAAATGGTCGGAAATTTAATTCTCTATATCTTTGGTTATGTAGTATTTATCGATACAACAACTAATAATATAAATATTTGAGAATTCCATTTAGGCCTTCCCCTAAACAACCATTTCACTCTGCATGAATAAAATTATTCATAGGCTAGATTGTAGCGACGTATTCCTGGACTTTGCGTACCAATTTTTATGAAGATAGGACTACTAAAAACATAAATATTTGAAAATGAAATTTTAGGCCTTCCCCTAAACTACCATTTCTATCAGCGTGAATAAAAGTTTACAGCCTAGATTGTAGCGACTTATTCCCCGACTTTGTATACCGATTTTCATTAAAATCTCTTTGGTCGTTTTCTAGTGATGCGTGTACATACATACATACAGAAAGACAGACAGACAGAAATTACGGAAAAGTAAAAAGTGCATTTCCTGGTTACTGTGGACATGACCGATACAGAAATAGCATTATTTTCAAATTCTGAGCAATGTACAGACAAAACTCTTATTTTATATATATAGATGTGTTTAAATTTGTATTTCTATGCCAGGAGAATCTACTGTAATCTAACTTTAAGTTCTCCAAAGGAAAAAATCCGGTCTTGAAAACGAAACCAGGAAAGATTAAAAATGATCGGTTATGATCAGAATAAGGACATTATGAACAGTAAAATCAATTGATCTCAACTCCTTTTTCACCCCACCGCCGTTACTTACCCCCCTTCCCCCCACATAAAAGGAAGGCGTGTTTTTTATGTTTAAAGGGGATTCCAAATACCGATGTTCACTTCTGTTACCTTCAGTTTTGAGATATAAGTATCCCCCAAAATATAATCCATTTTTTTAACTTCCTTCCACACTTCCGCCCCATCCTTAAATGAATTTTCCGAAAAAAAATACTTGTCTTTAATAGTAAAAGAGCTTCTAAATATATCACCACTCTAACATCTTCAGTTTTTGAGATATGTGTCCTCATAAAAGGAATCCAACTCCTATTCATCCCCACCCCCCCAAGATGATTTCCCCCCAAAACGCGTTTTTGTTTTTTGTTTTTTAAGGACATCCAAGTACCAATTTTCACGTCTGTAACAACTTTAGTTTTTATTAGATGTAAATATCCGTATACAATAAATTCAATTAATTTTTCAAATCATACACCTCCCCCCCCCCTCTTCATTGGATTTTCCGAGAATACATGATTCTTCACTTTTCAAGCAGATTCCAAATACCAATTTTCACGTCTGCAAAATCTTTCGTTTTTTTGAGATAATAGTGTCATCATACAAACAATTAAACTAATTGTTCAATTCCCCCCCCCCCCCCCCACTTACGTGGATTTCCGAAAACAAAAAATACATATTTCTTTATTTTTAAAGGTGATTCCAAATACCAAATTTCACGTCTGGAACATCTTCAGTTTTTGAGATATCAATGTCCTAATTAAAAGAATTCAACCACATTTTCAGTCGCATTAACCACCCGAAAAAATGCATCTTTCTTTATTTGTAATAGAGATAAAAATTACCATTTTCACTTCTGTAACATGTTAAGTTTTTGTGATATACTGTAGAAATGCCTATTTCAAAATACCACCCCCTTTTTAGTTCCCCTTAAGTGGAGTTTCCAAAAATAAATCACCTAAGTTTCTTTAGTTTTACAGAAGATTCCACATACCAATTTTTACGTCTGTAACATTTTAAGTTTGTGAGATATACTATAGATATAGTCTTTACAAAAATTCACCCCAGTTTGTCAATCTTTAACCCCCCATTAATTGGATTTTCCAAAAACAAAAATACGTGTTTATTTATTTTTAAAGAAGATTCCAAATACCAATTTTCAGGTCTGTAATATCTCCAGTTTCTGAGATATAAGTATCCTCATTAAAGGCATTCAACCCCTTCTTCACCCTTTTTCACCCTTCCTGTTGGGATTTTTGGAAAACAAAAAATGTGTGTTTCTTTATTCTTAAAGGGGATTCTAAATACCAATTTTTACATGTGTAAACTTTTAAAGTTTTGAGATATAGACACACTCATTTTAAAACGTCAACCCCCTGTTCACCCTCTTAGCGAGGGAATATCCAAAGTCCTCCCTTAAATAGCACCTACATTGTAATATAAATGTATCCTCAAAATTTCATTTCGTTATGTCCAGCAGTTTTGGCTCGGCGATGATGAATCAGTCAGTTAGTATATAGTATACAGTATACAGTATATAGTGTGACCGTTCATCATCATGCTATGGACATGTTAGGAGGTCTGGCTAATTATATATGCCGTTTTCTACAACATCCTGTGACATATAACGCAGTAGTTAGCATTCTGTATGTCAAACCGGGGTATGATCCGCGACGCGCCAGTCCGGAAGGAGCATTTTTCCTACGCTGTTATGAGAAGAGGGCAACGCGGTATTGCTAACCTTGAAACCGCGCTCTCTTTCCGAGCGAACGAGAAGAGAAGATAACGCTACGCACGGAGATGGAGGTTTTTGGAGACCGGGCCGAATTAAGGTGTGTTAACTTTTGAAAAATAAATGCCCACTATAAATTCAACACCGCATTCATTAGTACCACTTCACCATAATTTACGAAAAAGAGGAAGAAGAAGAATACTTCTATATGAGATAATTTTACTAAATTTATGAAACGGGTCCCATTCGAACCAATGTATTTTATGCTGACTGTCAATGCATATAAATACAATACTTTATTAATGGATCAATAATGACGCCTATCATGTAGTATGCAGATCAAAGGCGACTACTGAAATCTGACAACATGTGGAAAAAGGTGGGAGATATTGCATGATGAAACATGACGCGTAATCTTCCAAAAGGACGCTTTGGAAATTATGAATAACCTACTGATCGCTTTGGTTTCATATATGTTCAGTAGAAAGTAGAGGTTATAAGCTTTAATTCGATTGTTATCACGTCGTTCAAAGACTCCGACTACCGGACTGTCATTTCCAACAGGGACATAATTCACCTCCCCCCTGACCATTTTGCCCGTAGGCTATAAATATATCCAAGACCCAGACACTGTATCTCATTCTCATCCGTGTACCGGCAGTGGTAACACGTTACCTCATTATCGTCTGTGTAGTGGCAACCCAACATATTAGAAGTGGAACTTGGATATCAGTGATTTGGATATCAGTGTACAAAGTGTTGTGCCATTGAAGAAACACATCAATGTGATGCAAATATATTTACGGAATAAGTCGTGTGGTACGAGTTAATGTACATAATTGCCGAATAGAAGCCTTAATTTGGCATTTTAACATCACAATCGTCGAAGATAGTTAATTATGACTTATGGTGCAATCACCAACGGAGGGCAAACGCTTCAGGTTATTTAGCGTGGTGAGACAGTTAATTAATATATGCAGGGGCTAATTATCACCGCTCCTGAGCATTTAAGAACGAGTGACATTTAGCAAAAATTAAATAACTGTTCTTGACAAAATTAATATTCGCATCCTACCAGGGACATTCGTTGTGATAGTCTGTGTGACGATCAGGGAATGAACAGTGATTTTACAACTTATCACTACTTGCGTTAATCTGTTTGAACTTAAGAGTGGATCTTGTTACAAGTAGGCCCCCCTTTGAAAGTGCATAAAACAGTATTTGATAACTCATTCTCCATTTTTCTGTATGTTCGTGAGTGGTCGTCGAACCTAAGACTCGGAGCCTACAAGAGTCGCGCCTGAGTGCCTGCAATCAGCTTTACAAGGATCGTCCCGAAATTCAACTGAGAAAACAGCAGTTCGAGTCATGGATCGTCATATGAAGAAGAACCAAGGACTACTAGGAACAAGAATATTCATCATGTTCGTGTAAAGATCTAAGATGTACCCTAGATGACAGCAAGCCTTACTCACCAAGTGTTAAGTACATACTTTTATATACCCTAAACACGAGATATGCATGCCAGTAATAATAATATTTGTAAATATTATAATGTCATAATTAAATATTAAATATGTAGGGAACATTATGCGCGTATGACTGGGAAAGATTTATTACTATTAGTTAGGATCAACAAGTGATTTTTAAGATAATCATTGATATTTAACAAAAATTCATTCGCATGAATTATTATATAGACTTCAAAGTTCTTAGCTTATATGAACTATCTTTGGAAAGAACGGCAAGTTAGCTAGATTTATATTTCTTCGTCTGGTAAAGATCTTCAGAGTAGATTGAATATAAATGATACGTTTGAGATTCGGGTATTTGTAATCCCGGATAATATTAGATAATCATTGGAGTTGATCCAAACCGAGGTGTAATTAATTTATAATTATATATGAAATTGTGAGAATAAAATAACCTGAAATAATGGGGTTTTCTCTGTGAATTAAATGAACGGATTGAGATACCATGCCAAGACATGAGAGGGCGAAGCTGTAACATGTTTTGTTGTTGGAGTGATAAGGAAGAATAAATAATTATAGCTGTTGTGAGATATTAAATTGGGCTGAATATATAGCCAGATAAGGAGTAATAAGAAATAATGGCTTTCAAGTGAGTGCATATTTGACAATAAGCCGAGATGATATGTAAGGAAAATGAAAGGAAGGGGTGACGGACGATTTATGGTATCCACAACCCAGGACTAGTCACAGCTGTTATTGTGATTGACAGGTATATGCTGGTCGACCGTAGGCCGAGCAAACTTTGCAGTCTCCAGCAAAACGATGTTAGTGGGCCAAGCTCTTTTCATTCACCAAAGTAGTCTCAATCCTATTCTAATTATACGTTGCGAGTAACACGGATAATTTCCGGATTTTGTGAAGGATAGATCCCTTCTCATGCTAAGCATTAATTTAGCCTCTGATTGGAGTTCAAAAATGTTTACCTTGGAAGCCGAAGCCTGTTGGTTCGAATGATGCTGGAGCGAAGATTTAACCAGATATTATGGCTTGGTTAAGCCGTATCTTCAAGATGTGTTGTGTAAATATATTTGATATTTTTATATATATGTTTCTGTATGTTTTATTATTTCTCAAAGTGATATGGTGATGGGTTTGATTCCAGCTTTGACTGATTTTCTTTAAATATATAATTTGTTAGATAATAATAATAATTTCGTGTGGCTATTTCTAGCCGAGTGCAGCCCTTGTAAGGCAGACCCTCCGATGAGGGTGGGCGGCATCTGCCATATGTAGGTAACTGCGTGTTATTGTGGTGGAGGATAGTGTTATGTGTGGTGTGTGAGTTGCAGGGATGTTGGAGACTGCACAAACACCCAGCCCCCGGGCCATTGGAATTAACCAATGAAGGTTAAAATCCCCGAC
Organism: Anabrus simplex; assembly: GCF_040414725.1. Taxonomy (NCBI): domain Eukaryota; kingdom Metazoa; phylum Arthropoda; class Insecta; order Orthoptera; family Tettigoniidae; genus Anabrus; species Anabrus simplex. The sequence goes on from NC_090269.1 coordinate 133,956,126, forward strand.
CCGGCCGGGAGTCGAACCCGGGACCCTCTGAACCGAAGGCCAGTACGCTGACCATTCAGCCAACGAGTCGGACATTTGTTAGATAAACCCAGGATACGCACATATATGTTCAGCGTGTATGTTCATCGTAAGTGTTCAATGTAAATATACATTTGTCGTGGTCAAATGGATCACATGTTCGATACTCGTGTGTATAACAGATGTGCTTATATTGTGTTATAATTTTTTTCTCTCTATCCAAATCATGACTAACAAATAGAGGATACTTGTTTCTTACCCAGGAGGCTCGAGTTCGATCCCCGGTACCGGAACCATATTTAATATCCATTTGTGACGAGAGTTTAATAAATAAAGGATACCATTCAATATCCATTTTTATAAAAATAAATAAACTCATTTATCAGTGTATGCTGATCGAGTTGATTGATGTACGCCAAGAATTATTATGCATGGACAATTTCAAGAAAAGAAGGCATACAATGTATATAATTGTGTCAGTTTAATTGTTTCTTTGCTCATATGTTGAGCTAGAACATTATTTGTGTGGTTCACATCAGTATAAATAAAAATGTTTAGAATATATACTTGAACGGAGATTCTTCTCATTTAACAAATATTAGCATACTCCTCTCATATTATAGAATCCTACTTTCATTATTTTAGATAGTGCCTATTTTATTTCTTTATCGAACATTCCATTACCCATATTGCTCTACGAATTCAGCCGGTGATCTTATGAAAGTAGGGAGGATGAGACTTCAAGCCTGGTAAGTGACTTCTGGCGGTTCTCATACAAATGTTCCATCTGTACATCTGTTTGTGAAACCAAGTTAAATAATATTGCCCTAATTATACCCAGAGTAAGCCTCATTTGTTGCCCAACTAACGGGGCCAGTTTCATGTTGTCGCCTGTTGTGTTCAGAGCTGGTTCATACTTAATTTGGTGCGTCGATTAAAGCCCTAACGGTTGCAATAGTATATAGTATATAAAGAGGTAAATTTTGTATGTAATGGCTAATATCAGAAACTACTGGTCCGATTATAAAAATTATTTTTCTAATGTAAATATATATTACCTCTGAGGGACATGGGCTGTATTTTATTTTCAAAACAATTCTAGGGGAGGGGCAACGGGGGAGGGGGCTGAATATAAAAATAGTAGGTGAAATGTCTAATTTGACATACAAGGACGATACATAGCTCATTTTAAGCCCCTCGACGCAAAGAACAAAACTCGGTAAGTCCAACAGGTCTTAAAACCAACCGTTATGGAGATATCCCTGCTCTAGGAATCGGATATGGAAGGGAAGTGCCGTAATCATGACAACGTCAGCTCCAGGACTACAGCAGCGAGATTATGCATGTACATTTGGGAATAGCTGCCAACCAAACTTGGTACACATATGAGTTACTATCTGGAAAAAATATACTTGTGTGTAAGACACTCATAGGACCCCTTTGGGCGGGGGTGGAAAGGGGGTAAAGTATACAAATAATAGAAAACGACCTGTATTAATGTAGAAGCCATAGCTTTTGAGGCCGCTGAGATGAATAGTCCAGATATAATTTAAGTCCAAGATCAGCCCCATTGGCACGGCTGTGAGAAGGGGAGGAAAAGAATATGTCCAAATTGATCGAGATTACGGATGAAAGTATGTACGTTCCAGCATAGCTCTCAGCTAAACTTGGTACACATACGATTTACTCTCTGGGGAGGGGATGACATGCAAAAAATGGGTGTTTCTGCAGTCTAAAACTACTATACTATATAACGAAAGTTATATCTAATAAACTTACTATGTTACAGACGTGAAAACTGCCATTTGGAAAATTCTTCAAAAGTAATGAAACACACATTTTTTTTGTTTACGGAAAATCGACTTGGGGGGAGAGGGTTGAAAATAAGCGAAGGAGTTGAAATCCGTTTATGAGGATACTTACATCTCAAGACAGAAGATGTTACAAGCGTGAAGATTGGTATTTGGAATCTCCTTTAAAAATAAAAGAACATGCATTTCTTCATTTCGGAAAAACTACTTATGGGGTTAAAAAGAAGTCAAAAAGGAAGTGAATATTTGTATTAGGATACTTGTATCTCAAAAACTGAAAATATTACATACGTGAAAATTGGTATTTGGAATCTTTAAAAGTAAAGAAATACGTATTTTTTGTTTTCAGAAAATCCACTTAGGTGGACGGGGGGGGGGGGTAATCACGGATTAAAACAGATAAAGAGGTTGAATTCCTTTTATGGGGATACTTATGCTGAAAACTGAAGATGTTACAGACAAGGAAATAGATATTTGGAATCTCATTTAAATGCTTCCCCGACATGAGAGAGGACTGTTTCTCCCATGTACAGGTCTATGTCGCATGTTCCAGCGTTAACTCTGCCATTAACTTGGTCATCTTAACTCTAAAAGGCAACATCACGAACGTGATTTACAAAGAGGTTCTGGGGGAAAAGAAACTGGATTTTTCGGTGAGTTTTTTATTCTTTAGATAATGCCTTAGTGCAGTACCGAGGAACGATTACTTTTAAAATCAAATTATGAAATCCACGCGAGCTAAGCCGCGGGTACCAGCTAGTCGTGAACAAAAGTATTTATAGCCTACATTGTAGTGCCTCATTCCCCGACGTTATATACCGATTTTCCTGAAATTCTCTTCAGCCATCTTCTCGTGATGCCCATACAGACAGAAATTAAGGAAAATTAAAAAGTGCATTTCTGTGTTACTGTGGACATGACCAATAAATAAATGCCTGTTTTTATTCTGAGCAATTTACAGTAAAGATGGTTCCGTAGTTGTACTTCCTCTTAAAACAATAATCACCACCACGTGTAATTTTCGGCAACTATGCTTACTTCTTGTTAACTCCGAGATAGTGCTAGAAGTTGGAAGCTGGGACAACCCTACAACTAAATAATTAGATCCCAGGATTCTCTAATATCACATTAGTTTAGCACACTGACCGTAATAGATATGCCAACTCTCCGCTTGTCTCGTAAATGAATATGGTATGTTGAACAGAGATTTAGCTTGTAGCTCGGTTGGCGGCGTGTCAAGTGCTATCCTCAATCCAACAAACAATAGCAATTAACTTGACATATGGGAGAATAACAGTTATCTAAAGCAAGAGAGCCAGATGCTCAACGCTTGGACATCTAACAGACAAGTGCGACTCAATTCCTGATCAATACATTATGTGGATTTAAGTTCTAATTGCACCTAAAACTGGAGGCCCTGGTGCTACGATCATGAGATCAGGGCCGGGATTGTGATGACCAAAAATTGTTTTAAAAAAATTGATCTCCAAAATGACGAAAGAAATCCTATAAAATTATCCAATTCCAGTTTACTAATTGAGTTTTATAGGTCCGCCTGTCTGGTGTAGTGGTTAGTGTGATTAGCTGCCACCCCCGGAGGCCCGGATTCGATTCCTGGCTCTGCCACAAAATTTTAAAAGTGGTGCGAGAGCTGGAAAGGGGTCCACTTAGCCTCGGGAGGTCAACTGAGTAAAGGGGGGTTCGATTCCCACCTCAACCATCCTCGAAGTGGTTTTCTTTGGTTTCCCACATCTACTCCAGACAAATGCTGGGATGGTAACTAACTTAAGGCCATGGCCGCTTCCTTCCCTCTTTCCTGTCTATCCATTGCGATTTTCCCACCCCTCTCCCCACAAGGCACAGCAGATAAAAGCCACCTCTGCGAGGTACTGGTCCTCCACCCCAGTTGTATCTCCCGACCAAGAGTCTGAAGCTCCAAGACGCTGCCCTTGAGGCGGTAGAGGTGGGATCCCTTGCTGAGTCCGAGGGAAAAACCAACCCTGGAGTGTAAACGGATTAAGAACGAAAGAAAGAAAGAAAGAAAGAAAGAAAGAAAGAAAGAAAGAAAGAATAGTTGGTATAGACTATATTTCTGTTTTAGACATTATGATAATCTTCTGGGCTTATGCCGTGTCAACAAAATAAGGTGAAATTCTTTACGTTTCGCAGAGAACTGTGCTCTGCGTCTTCAGAAGAAAAGCTCAACTCTTCACGAGGACGTTTTCTACAACTGGCGGTGTATCTCCTGGAATGTGGAAATTTCCAAGAAGTAAATGGTGAGCAATGTTCCTTTAGTCCCAAGATTGACAAAGCGTTGTGAAGATTCTCAAGTCTCTGTATTCATCATCACTTAAAGTTGCGATACTGTCCAATATCTCACGCCTAAATGCTTCAATATCCTTAAACATGTAAGAAAATGACTCAAAAAGTACAAAATAGTCTAATAAATTCCATAAAATGACCAAATAATGACGTATAATTTTAGAAAATGACCTAAAATAAAAAGTTAGCAATGTCTGTCGTGAACCAATTGGAAGATGACACGTCATCAAAACTCCAGCCCTGGTATTGACTATTGATATCAATGTATACTGCCATGTTATACGTAGCAATTGTCATTTAACCTAGCCGAGGCGGTAAGATCGTGCTCGATCCCCTATGGGTAGGATCGGTAGAATGACATCCACGGTCTGTTGTAACAGGCGACTAAAAAGGGCTCTTAATTTAGGAGAGTGAGTTCTGGTATTGCTTGTACCTTCTGGTTCCAGGCTCCTCAGTTTCACGTATTCTATCCGAACTCCCATGGTCAACTCTTGCTCTTTTCCGACCCGAACGGCATTAAATTCGCCAGGCCTAGGAAGTCTTTCATTTTCACGCCCTTCGTGGCTCTGGTCTTTCTTTGGCCTATACCTTCATTTCTGAAGTGCTGGATCCCTTCAACATTTCCTATCTCATTAATGTTAATAGGGGATGGTTGCCTACTTGTACTTCCTCTATTAATAATAATAATAATAATAATAATAATAATAATAATAATAATAATAATAATAATAATAATAATAATAATAATAATAATAATAATAATAATAATAATAATAATAATAATAATAATAATAATAATATTGTTATTGGTTTCTACGTCCCACTAACCACTTTTACGGTTTTCTGAGATGCCAAGGTGCCGGAATATTTTCCCCGCAGGAGTTCGTTTATGTGCCAGTAAATTACCCAGACGGCCATTACCTTGTGGATGAACTGCTGCCCGAAGAAAGAGGCGCTACCCGCCCCCTGCAACGTACTTTACACACAGAAAGATGTTACTGAAGTGGCCCGGAGACCCGAAAATCAGCAGTTTATATACTCTCGCGGAAAGTTCGAGGCGTTTCAGGAATGAAAACACCCTCCCACAAGAACTTTATTGGCTAGGGTCAAGCAATATATCCCCTTTGGAGAAGATACACCTGACTGGTCATAAATTAATTAAAGAAATTCGGGATTGGCTAAATTCAAACAAGGGGAAAGAAAGGGTTATACAGCCAACTTAAACAATAACAGAAAGAAATTTAACAAGGAACAAACTTTTGAAATAAAAATTTCTCCAAAAAAACAGTTCTTTCACTTCGCACTAGGGTGCACCATTGTAGTTCTTCAGTAGTGTCCTCTAGAAGAGAAAGTTCACACTTCTTACTACAGGTAAAACAAAAATACATCGAAAACGACCTAGTTCAGAAACTTCAAAATTTCCAAGTAGTGACATCTTCTGAGAAAATTGAAAATTAACACCTTAGATAAAGTTCAGACTTCCTCCAGTAGGGGAGTTTCGACTGGCGCAAAGTTTGAATTAGCGACGTGGAGGTGTACCGCCCGGTACAGACCTCCCCCCCCCCCCAAAAGTCCCTCCAGGGGTGACACATGAAATTTGTTTGATAACAAGGTCCAAGTTATGATGTTGATATGGAGATTAATTGCGGAAGTATTTACCAACAAATTTTCTTAAAATGATTGCATCCAGTTTCAAAATTCTTGTAGTAACTTTTGACGTAATGTCTTTGTGTTTGTAGAAGTTGAATTCAGAAGGAAACTTTTAGTTTTTAAAGTTGGGGAAAATTTTCTAAGTCCAACCGATATTGCAGTAAAATCCAAAAGAAAGGTAGTAATGTTGAACTGGAATGTCCATATAACTGGATATGTACTTTAAACGTTGGTAAGTTTGACGGCCAGACCAGCCGCCGCTGCTTGAGTTCAGGGGAGGCCGCTCGGACCTCTCAAATACCCTGAGATACCGCTCGCCCGCACTATGAGAGGAGTAGTGGAGTTGAAGCACGCCGCGCCCGCGGCGAACATGCAGGTCGCGGGCCAGTTACAGGTTGTGCGCCGCACATCAGCCTTGGCCGGGAGGAGGACTCCGGCTCGCCGTACACAGGTTGGCCTCACTGGGGAAGGGCGGGCCCGTACCCTGCCTCAGGAGCGGTACGGCGCCGCGCTGCTGCGGGGGCACTGAAACATTGAAGCTAGGCGGCAGAATTTTGATGGACCATCATCGTTTTTTGAGGGCACAGGCTTTGTGGAGAGGTTGAGGGGCCAGCGGCGTGCAGATATTCATGGCATTTATAAGCCACTGTGTGTTGTGGAGCAGGAGACGGGAGCGTGGTAATGGCCGTGGCAAGGACAGGATGGCAGTTTAACTGTGCGGGGAAGGTTTACAATAAATAATTACACACAAAGGAAACAGATTCCAAGAGCAGAAGGCCTTAAAAGTGAAACCCCTCAGAAAAAAATATAACCTTCCTATTTCTTTCAAAATTATATGAAGCAAGTTAACACAGAAATTACACCGGTTTCACCTGTGACAGGTGAACCCTAAATATCCTCTCGGTGGCTGGATTGCTTAACAATAAGGTAACGGGAGTAAGGAAATCGAGAATGATACACGGCCCATGAAATCTGGGGGCAAGTTTGCCGCGGGAACAAAATTCTTGACCATCACCTGGTCACCTAGCTTCAAATGGGTGGGACTCCGTCCACGATCATATCTTTCCCTAACCTTTTCATGAGACACTTTAAGGTTGGCTTTAGCCTTCTTCCAAAGATCTTTAATGTTATCTGGGTCTATTGTCTCAGGTAGAATGTCACTCAGAGACCAGAGGTTAGAGAGCGGCGTGTTGGAAACAAACTTGAACATCAAAGAAGCTGGCGTAAACTTATGAGATTCATGAACCGCCGAATTCAAAGCAAAAGCTAACCAATGCAGGGACGTGTCCCACCTAGAATGATCTTCATGATGATAGGCAATAAGCGCGGACCTGAGATTACGATTAACCAGTTCAGCCAGAGATGGTTGAGGGTAATAAGCAGAAGTTGTCACATGAGAGATGGACAGGTCGAAGCAGAATTTACGAAATAGATTAGATGTAAAAGCCTTAGCATTATCAGATACAATATATTGACACGGACCAAAAGAAGCAAAGATAGAATTCAGACAAGTAATGGTGGACTGAGCGGTAGCCAGCTTAGTCGGAAATAACCAGGAAAATCTTGTAAAACCATCTACACATACAAAGATGAACTTGTTGGCATTTCCCTTTGACTGGGGGAAGGGTCCTACATAATCAATATACAGGCGTTCCATAGGGCGCGACGCTTGATGAGAAGACAATAGGCCTACCTTGGTGGAAATGGTGGGTTTACTAAGCAAGCAGGATTTACAAGCCTTTACTACTTCACGGATTTCACCGTCCATACCCTTCCAGATGAACATTTCACGAATCTTCTCACGAGTTTTAAAGATGCCTAGATGCCCCCCTAATGGGGTCTCATGATAGTACTTGAAGATCATAGGTACAAGAACAGCTGGAACGACGACTTTCGTCATCTTATCATGCCTCGAAGGGCAACATAAAACACCATTCCTCAGTACATAAGGGACGACATGTTCCCCAGAAGAAAGGGTTTCCATTATCGGAGCCAGCGTCGGATCTTCACGTTGGTATTTCTCGATATCCCTAAAGAGCATGGGAGCATCTGTTAAGATGGCATTAACATCAGATAGTATGGACTCGGGAGGTGATGAACTGTCGACCGGTTCATGGGTCTCAACGTCGTTGGAAAACATACGGCTGAGTCCATCAGCAACAACATTTTCGGTACCTCTGATATGCCTGACATCGAATTGGAAGGCAGAAATACGAATGGCCCAACGGGCTATACGACCAGTACGACGCGGCCTACCTAAGACCCAGCTTAAGGCTTGATTATCTGTCTCCAGGTCGAATTTGACATGTTCCAGATAGAGACGGAACTTTTCTAAGGCAAATAAGACTGCCAAACCTCTGAGCTCATAGATGGAATACTTGGCTTCTTGAGCCGACAAAGTCCTAGATGCATAGACGATGGGTCGCCTCCCTAGTTCAGTCTCTTGAAGAAGGACTGCATCTACCGCCGACGACGACGCGTCGGTTTGGGCGATGAATTTCTTGGAGAAATCAGGCATAGCAAGGACAGGGGCATTACAGAGAGCTAATTTAAGATCTTCAAAAGCGGCTTGTTGAGAAGGACCCCACTCAAATTTGATGCCTTTCCTACGAAGAAGGTTTAAGGGCGCCGCTCTATTAGCGAAGTTAGGAATAAACGTCCTGAAGAAATTCACCATACCAATGAACCTGGCGATACCTTTGATGTCCTTGGAGGGTTTAAAATCACGGATGGCCTGCGTTCTAGAATGATCGACTGCAACACCATCAGGTGACACAATATGCCCTCGGAATGACATGGAGGGCTTAGCAAAGGCAACCTTGAACAACTTCACAGTTAACCCAGCCTTACGAAGGCGATTGAGAACTTCTCGCAGATGATCTAGATGTTCTTCAAAGGTCTCCGAAAATACGACGACATCATCCAGGTAGTGATACAAGTACTCAAATTTGATGTCGGAGAAGACCCTATCTAGCAGTCTAGTGAGTACAGCTGCTCCCGTGGGGAGCCCGAAAGGCACGCGGTTGTATTCATACAAATTCCAATCCGTGGCAAACGCTGTAAGATGTTTAGACTCTTCGGCAAGGGGAATTTGATTGTAGGCCTGATTCAGGTCCAAGATGGTGAAGAATTTGTCTTTACGAAACCACGAAAAGCAAGAATGAAGGTCAGGAAGGGGCACAGATTGTACCACCACCTTCCGATTGAGAGCCCTATAATCAATGACAGGCCTGAAGCCACCTTGGGGTTTCGGGACTAGAAAAATAGGCGAATACGCCGACTTAGAGGGCCTAATAATACCATCCTTCAACATCTGATCGATGATTTCTTTCAGAGCCTTCATTTTAGGTGGAGACAGCCTATATGGTGGAAAACGGACCGGAATCGAATCCGTGACCTCAATTTCGTATTCAGTAAGGTCAGTAACACCAAGAGTATCAGAGAACACCTCTGGAAACGACTGACACAACTTACGAATACTATCAGCCTGCTCCTCAGGTAGATGTCTAAGGTCTAACAACATCTCATCCTGGGTAGGCGAAATAGATGAACATGATGCAGAATTACATTTTAACAAGGGGATTTTACAACTGGAAGCAAATTTGAATGCGCACAACTTACTCTGAAGATCGAGCACAAGACCAGTGTGAGAAATGAAGTCAGCTCCCAATATGATGGGGCAAGACAAGTGCTTAGCCACAAACAATTTGATTTTCCATGAAAATTTATAAAATACGATTTTTGACCTGTAAAGAACCTAGCATTTCTAATGGAGATGAATTAGCCGAAACATATTGGACAGAAGACGAACAGTAGTCAGGAAGCTTACAAACAGATTTCAATTTTGAATACCATTCGGCCGAAATAATAGAACAAACACTGCCTGAATCTAATAGAGCTGTTATAGGCTCATTATTTAACACAATTTTGAGAAAAGGTACGGGTGCGGGGGTGTCCGCCGCAATCCTAAGACATTCTTTGGGGCATTCAACAGATGAATTTGAGGACTGATTTTTCCCTGAATTTACGACCTGTTTACCAGGGGCTGAGCCTCGGGAAGAGGGACTAATCCACTCAGCCGAAGCCACTAGTCATTTTTTATTATTGGCATTGGTGGAATTTGCACCAGAAGTTGAGCAGGAGGGGGTGCTATTTGAATTTGGGCAATTCTTGGCAATATGTGAGAAAGCCCCACATTTAAAACAACCTTGTGATGAACCAGCTCCATTATTTGCCCTACTAGATTTGACCAATGGACATTTATTGCGAAGATGGTCAGGCGACCCGCAAGCATAACATTTACGGGGTGTGATTGGTCGGCGAGGTCGAGGCCGAGGATTACCAAAAGAAGGAGGAGGTTCCTTCGCGACACGCATGGAATCGGCGTATCTAACTCCTTCCGCTGAGACTGCCAATGCTTCAAGTTCAGAGAAAGTTTGCGGGCACGCCGCGAAACACAAATATGACCTATAGGATGGTGAGATACCTTCCACAATAGCTTGTACAGTCTGATCCTCAGGAAAGTGAAGAGCAAACACCCTAGTATAGAACTTAATATCTTGGATGAAGTCTGCCAAGTTTTCGTCCAAGCGCTGTACACGATAATAGTACTTCTGAATAAGGGAGGACCTTGCCCTAGCCGGGATGAAGTTAGCTAGCAAGTGGGCGTGGAAGTCTTCAATAGATGATTGCTCGGCAATGGCTCTTACTATTTTGTCTGAGAGAATACCAATTGCATAGGGATAGATGATTTGCAAAATCTGACACGGAGAAAGAGAAAAAACAAGGGCATGATCCTGGAACTCAACTAAAAACCTTAAGAATGAAATAACTTCACTGGTAGTGTTAACAGAAAATTTAGAGATACCTCTGAGCAACATTGCTAATGGATGAGGCAAGCTGCTGAACCCCGGTGACATAATAGGTAAAGGTTTAAGTGGCAAGGATGTTAATTCAGAACGTACATTATTCAACGAGGTACGGCGTTCAGACTCGTTGTCCAATGGGGCAGAGGTTGTCTGAGCTCCAACGGTTTTCCTATTGACGTCTCCCTTAGGAGGCTCTTCCTCGCTACCTACATTCACCGTGGTGGGTGGATCAGTTTTGGGAGGAACTTCCCCAGTTAACAATTGGGTAACTTTACTGGACAATTCAGAAAGATTTTCAAGAACCATACCAGCTTCCTTCCTCTGAACGTCATTCAACTTCAGAGACAACAGATCGTTAACTCTATTTGAAAAATGAAATAGTCTGGCTTGCACACGCTTAATTTGATTAGGAGAAGGATCATTTTCTTCAAAAAAACTAACTACAGATGCTAGCTCAGTAGTATTGTCGGTGATCGTGGACAGAGAGTCGTCAATTTCTTTCTCTCCCAAAGTGGGGATGGAAATGGGCAAATCAAGGGACTCTCTAAGCTTGTTTGTGTCTACCGCAACCGTGCCTCCAGATTGCACATTTCTGATAGTTAATTCATAGATCAACTCCTCCTTGCGCAAATAGTTAAGATGGAGAACGTCGCGAGGGCCGGGCATGATGACAGAACAGTTTTGAAAAAGGAGAAATCAAAAATTCCATCAACTGGGAGAATGCTCTGCTACCACTTGTTACCGTGGTTTGGTGGATTAGCAGAGGTGAAAGAAGGTGCGGGGGTGAACAGGTCTCAGGCTACGAAATTAAAGTTAATTTAAAATTTAACAAGGTTATATTTTCTTTGCAAAATCAAGAAATAACAAGCATGGCAGGTACAGAGTAGCAAGGCAACAAAAGTACAATTACAGTATTTACAGGATTTGGCCTTCGAGCCCCGAACTCACAATTCTTGAGCAATTAGCCCAGCTTTACCCCAAAACAAGTTTCAACAGAGGGGCAGAAAACCCCATTCATGCCCAGGAGCACTTGCTCCAAATTACACAGTAAAGCCTCCTCGAGGCACGCAGAACCAAATTTCAAAAAGAGCAAACCGCTCTCAACGTTCAAGCCTATAAAAGGCCACACCAAACTCCACCTTCAAGTTGTCCTCTAAGGACATAAACACAGGGGTAAAATACCCAACCTACTGAGGCCTATTAAGTGAGAAAAGGTTAATTACATGGCCTCTAAAATACCAATTTGAGAGGAGGCGGTCTGCACTCCTAATACATTTTGTTTAAAACCTAATCTGGCTCTAGGCCGCTAATGCAAGGGCTAATCCCGTACTAAAGAGGTGACTTTAGAAAGAAACAATTTACATTACGTTAAGGAAGAATCGGTTGTGAAAAATAAGTTCACCTCAAAACAATATGAGTGGGAGCTCGAGAGGGTTAAGCACTCTCTATCCCGATATGTAGCTTAAAAGATAATAGATACTAAGAGTCTTTACATTTTAGGGAAAAGTTACATAGTGGAAAAGCTTCGGACCCGCCCCGAGAGTTAAACTGCTGAGCTAGCAAGAAAAGAAGTTATTAAACGGCCATTACCTTGTGGATGAACTGCTGCCCGAAGAAAGAGGTGCTACCCGCCCCCTGCAACGTACTTTACACACAGAAAGATGTTACTGAAGTGGCCCGGAGACCCGAAATCAGCAGTTTATATACTCTTGCGGAAAGTTCGAGGCGTTTCAGGAATGAAAACACCCTCCCACAAGAACTTTATTGGCTAGGGTCAAGCAATATATCCCCTTTGGAGAAGATACACCTGATTGGTCATAAATTAATTAAAGAAATTCGGGATTGGCTAAATTCAAAACAAGGGGAAAGAAAGGGTTATACAGCCAACTTAAACAATAACAGAAAGAAATTTAACAAGGAACAAACTTTTGAAATAAAAATTTCTCCAAAAAAACCGTTCTTTCACTTCGCACTGGAGTGCACCATTGTAGTTCTTCAGTAGTGTCCTCTAGAAGAGAAAGTTCACACTTCTTACTACAGGTAAAACAAAAATACATCGAAAACGACCCAGTTCAGAAACTTCAAAATTTCCAAGTAGTGACATCTTCTGAGAAAATTGAAAATTAACACCTTAGATAAAGTTCAGACTTCCTCCAGTAGGGGAGTTTCGACTGGCGCAAAGTTTGAATTAGCGACGTGGAGATGTACCGCCCGGTACAATTATTATTATTATTATTATTATTATTATTATTATTATTATTATTATTATTATTATTATTATTATTATTATTATTATTATTATTATTTTCGCTATGCCCAATTAAGGAGCGCGATTAAACTTATTTAGGTGATGCCGTTGCTTGTTGCTCTGTCTTTTCTTGCGATCTCCTGACCAGGTTTTGTTGGTGGTAGTGCTTGGATGATGTTTGAAGCGATGATTGTCGACTAAGTTTCTGAACTTAGATCTGTCTAACACGATGTTATCTGTGATGCCCATTTCCTGAAGATCTTTTCCAACTTCGAGTAGCCAATTGTTTTTTACTTTCATTGATAGGACAAGGGTCAGAATTATTTTGGTCAATCTCTGATTATCCATTATGTACATAATATTTCAAACGTCTCTTCCTAAATGTGTCTGAGATTTTCTCTTAGTGTTGGTACAGGTCATGAGATTTCCTTATCATCCAAATTCCTCTTGTACAGACTGGTGAAAAAAATCCTTACGATTTTTCTTTCTTGCTTTTCTACATATTTTATCAATTATCTATCTCCAATGGTCAGTGTTTCAGATGCATATAGTGTTTATTATGATTATTATTACTATTATTATTATTATTATTATTATTATTATTATTATTATTATTATTACTATTATTATTATTATTATTTATACATTCGATTGTTCTGCCGTTGCTTTTACATCGCTTTCACACAGATAGACTGTATGATGACGGTGGGATAGCCCAGGACTAGGAGTGGAAAGGAGTCCAGCGTGAACTTAAAGTGGGAAAGTGGGATACCACGGAAAACCACCTTCAGGACTCCCGAGTACAACCTCAGAGCTACCTGACACAAACCGCGTAGCGAACTTACTCGGTTCTTTACATCTGTGTCCAAACATATTTAAATCGATTCTCCAAGGAACACCTTCCATCGATTCTTCTTCTGGTGGTGTACTCGCAGACAAGGTAAGCGATCATCTTGGAGAAAGTCTTCCCAATTTGTTTTCTCGTATCAGTTGCCTCATCGTGGATCTTCAATCACGTCCTCATTTCCTTTCTATGCTGTTTTATAATCAGTTTTATCAGACCGTATTTGCCATTTCGAAAGATGTTGCCCAAATAGACTGCTTTCCGTGTTTTGCGAGGATGATTTCCAAGCTCGCCGGAGTACCTCCTCGTTGGTTAGGAATATTGAACATTCTGCGTTTCATCCATTCTTCAAAAGCCTAGCCTCCGTGGGTCAGGCGGCAGCCCGCCGGCGTGTCACCGCTGGATACCGTAGTTCAAATCCCGGTCACTCCATGAGTTGTATTGGACAAAGCGGAGGCAGGACAGGTTTTGCTCCGGGTACTCCGGTTTTCGCTGTCATCTGTCATTCCAGCAACACTCTCCATTCTCATTTCCCAGCGTTTATCAATCATTGTCCGCCTCTATGGTGTAGTGGTTAACGTGATTAGCTGCCATCCCCGGAGGCCCGGGTTCGATTCCCGGCTCTGCCACGAAATTTAAAAAGTGGTACGAGGGCTGGAACGGGGTCCACTCAGCCTCGGGAGGTCAACTGAGTAGAGGGGGTTCCTTTCCCACCCCAGCGATCCTCGAAGTGGTTTTCCGTGCTTTCCCACTTCTCCTCCAGGCGAATGCCGGGATGGTAACTAACATAAGGCCACGGCCGCTTCCTTCCCTCTTCTTTGTCTATCCCTTCCAATCTTCCCATCCCCCACAAGGCCCCTGTTCACTATAGCAGGTGAGGCCGTTTGGGCGAGGCACTGGTCATCCTCCCCAGTTGTATTCCCCGACCCAAAGTCTGAAGCTCCAGGACACTGAACTTGAGGTGGTAGAGGTTGGATCCCTCGCTGAATCCGAGGGGAAAACCAACCCTGGTGGATAAACAGATTAAGATAGATAGATTATCATTCGTTAATACATCACCTTGGGAGTGGCGACACCATTGTACTAATAGCCTATATATGGTTCAGTCATTACATCCCTGACCCGGTCAAAGACTGGAAAACGGGTTGTGGATTTTCATTTTCATTTTAATTTTTTCAAACGCCTCCAGTTGATTCATTGACAAATTCTTTAGTGCCCATTCTTTGACACCGCAAAACGGCACCTGTAACACAACACATCACGACGCACCGACGAGTTTCCATCGATGGAGTTGCAAATTAACATTGTCGGTTGAACTTTATAACTGTTGTTGTTTGGCTGCTTTGATGCAGCTCTATCCTGTGCTAACCTTTTCATTTCTACTTAACTACTACAACCTACATCCACTCTAATCTGTTTGTCATACCCTTAGTTTGGTCCATCCCTAGCATGAAAAATGAAATGGCGTATGGCTTTTAGTGCCGGGAGTGTCCGAGGGGACCTGCCAGACGTAATGAGGATGAAATGATGATGAATACGACACATACGCCCAGCCCCCCTGCCAGAGAAATTAACCAATGATGGTTAAAATACCCGACCTGTCGGGACTCAAACCCGGGAGCCCTGTGACCAAAGGCCAGCACGCTCACCATTTAGACATACAGCCGAACCACCCCTATCATTATTACCGCCTACACTTCCCTCAAAAGCCAACTGACAAGGCCTGGGTGTCTTAAGATGCCTCTTATCATTCTATATCTTCCTTTGGTCCATTTTCGCCAAATCTTTCTCCTCTCTTCTTCTTCTTCATGTGTTTACGCTGCAGGGTCGGTTTTTTCCTCGGACTCAGCGAGAATAGCACCTCTACCGCCTCATGGGCAGTGTCCTGGACCTTCAGACTCTGAGTCGGGGATACAACTGAGAAGCATGACCAGTATCTCGCCCAGGGGGCCTCACCTGCTATACTGAACAGGGGCCTTGCGGGGGGATGGGAAGATTGGAAGGGATAGACAAGGAAGTGGGAAGAAAGCGGCCGTGGCCTTAAGTTAGGTACCATCCCGGCATTTGCCTGGAGAAGTGGGAAACTGGAGAAGTGGGAAAGTACGGACAACCACTTCCAGGATGGCTGAGATGGGAATCGAACCCGCCTCTACTCAGTTCACATCCGATGCTAAGTGGACACACCGTTCCAGCCCTCGTACCACTTTTCAAATTTCGTGGCAGAACCGCGAATCGAACCCGGGCCTCTGGGGGGTGGCAGCTAATCACTCTAACGACTACACCATAGAGGCGGACTCTTTGTCCTCTCACCAATTCTATTTAGTATCATTTTATTCATGAGTCGATCCACCCATCTCACTTTCAGCATTCTTCTGTAACACCACAAGCTTCTATTCTCTTTCTCTCTGAGCTTGTTATCGTAAATATTCCACTTCCATACAATGCCACGCTCCAGACGAAAGACTTCGAACAGATCTTTCTAATTCCTGTATCAATGTTCGAAGAACTCGTTGGCTGAATGGGCAGCGTACTGGCCTTCGGTACAGAGAGTCCCGGGTTCGATTCCCGGCCGGGTCGGGGATTTTAACCTTCATTGGTTAATTCCATTGGCCCGGGGGCTGGGTGTTTGTACAGTCCCCAACATCCCTGCAACTCACACACCACACATAACACTAACCTCCACCACAATAACATGCAGTTCCTACACATGGCAGATGCCGCCCACCCTCGTCGGAGGGTCTGCATTACAAGGGCTGCACTCGACTAGAAATAGCCACACGAAATTAAATGTTCGAAGAAAGCAAATTTCTTTTGTTAAGAAATGCCTTATCCGCCTCTGTGGTGTAGTGGTTAATGTGATTACCTGCCGTCCCCGGAGGCCCGGGTTCGATTCCCGACTCTGCCACGAAATTTGAAAAAAGTGGTACGAGGGCTGGAACGGGGTCCACTCAGCGTCCGAAGATCAACTGAGTAGAGGTGGGTTCGATTCCCACCTCAGCCATGCTGGAAGTGGTTTTCCGTGGTTTCCCACTTCTCCCCCAGGCAAATGCCGTGATGGTACCTAACTTAAGGCCACGGCCGCTTCCTTCCCTCTTCCTTGTCTATCCCTTCTCATCTTCCCATCCTCCCGCAAGGCTCCTGTTCAGCATAGCAGGTGAGGCAGCCTGGGCGAGGTACTGGTCATCCTCCCCCGTTGTATTCCCCGACCCAGAGTCTGAAGCTCCAGGACACTGCCCTTGAGGCGGTAGAGGTGGGATCCCTCGCTGAGTCAGAGGGAAAAGCCAGCCCTGGAGGGTATACAGATTAAGAAGAAGAATAAATGCCTACCTTGTTTGTGCTAGTCTGCATTTTATGTCCTCCTTACTTCTGTCACCATTAGTTATTCCACTATCTAAGTAACAACATTCAAACCCGGGACCTCTGTGACCAAAGGTCATCACGCCAACCACTTAGCCATGCAGCCGAACCACCCCTAACATTATTACCGCCTTTAAGGCTACTTTCCTATATAATATTCCCTGCATCCTCTGACTTCGTTCGACTACACTCCATTGCTTTTGTTTTGGATTTGTTTATTTTCACCTTCTACTGTGTTCATACCGTTCATCAATTTATCCAGATCTTCTGCGGACTCAGATAAAATAACACTATCGTCCGCAAATGTCAGATTTTTTATTTCCGTTCTTGAATTGTGATTCCTTTTCACATTCCTCTTTGATTTCCGCCTGTTCTGTATAAACAATGAAAACAAAAGGGAACAAACAAAAGCCTTGCCGCTGATGCTTTCACTGGTTACAGACACGATATAGGCTTTTGCCGTGTCAAGAAAATACGATCATATTCTTTACGTTTCGCATAGAACATTGCTCTGCGTCTTCGGAAGAGAAAATCTTGACTGCTCAGAGAAGCGCTTCTCAGAGGAACCGAGCTAGATAGCTGCAGTCGCTTAAGTGCGGTCAGTATCTAGTATTCGGGAGATAGTGTGTTCGAACTCCACTGTCCGTATCCCTGAAGATTTTTCCGTGGTTTCCCGTTTTCACACCAGGCAAATGCTGGGGCTGTACCTTAATTTAGGCCACGGCCGCTTCCTTCCCAATCTTAGCCCTTTCTTGTCCCATCGTCGCCATAAGACTTGTCTGTGTCGGTGCGACGGAAAGCAACATGTAAAGAGAAATCAAACAATGAAGTTTGAATTTAGACATTATAAGTAGAAGTCACCAGATGGCTCGACGGACGCGGTACAGTGCTAGCGTTCGAAGCGGAAGCTGATGAAACCATCAGAATCAGTCTGAGAGGGACTCGCATATGTGCGTACACTTGTTATGTTACGTGGATCCCTCTCAGACTGATTCCGATGGTTTTGTCAGCTTCCGCTTCGAACGCTAGCGCTGTACGGAGTCCGATGAGCCATCTGGTGACGTCTAAATTCAAACCTCATTGTTTGAGGAGCCTTTCTCGTGAACAGTCGAAATTTTCTTCTAAAGAAGCAGAGCAAAGTTATCTGCGAAACGTAAAGATTTTCACCTTATTTTCTTGATACGGCACAAGCCCAAAAGCCTATGTGATGTATATAAACAACAGCCTTGCCTCACTCCCTGCTAGATTCTTCTTTCTCCGTATCTAATCCCGATGACCTTCAGGATGTCAAGCAGCTTGGTCCAATCAACATTATCCAATGCCTTTTCTAAATCTGCGAATGCCATGCACGTGAGTTTGTCCTTCTTAATTCGATCCTCTAAGATGAGACGTAAAGTCAAGATTGCTTCACGTGTTCCTACATTTCTTCTGAAGCCAAACTGATTTTCTCCCACACTTTTCTTCATTTTAATTTTTATTTTGCTTGTGGTTTAAGGTCGCTCGAACACATTGAACGTTTTCGGCGACGTAACGACCATTTGTCTGGTGTGAAACTGGAAAACCACGGAAAACCATCTTAAGGGCTGCCGACGGTGGATTCGAACCCACCATCTCCCGAATGCAAGCTCGCAACTACGCGACCCTAAACGTACTGCCAATTCGCTCAGTAAGGCATATAATTAATTACATTATATGAGGGGGATTGTGAAATTATATTCGAGTAAAAGTTCTGGAATGGCACAGAAAAAGAATCAGCTTGGAGGATGGTTGGATCCTTAAAAAGATAGGCAAAGTGAAGATTGAGGTAACTTGCTATTGCTTTCCTCATCCAGCGAGATACAACAGACTCTATGAGTAGCACCTTTCACAATATCCAGATGTAACAGTCGTGCTCAGAATGTCATACCCCACACTGCCAAACTGAGACTTGAGTGGAAGCTACATGGTTACTCTCTACCCTGTGCCAAGAGACAAGATTCAAGAATCCTCACTATAATATTTGTCCCAAATGGAAGATAATAATTGCTTTTACTCAAATAAAATCTAAAATCTGAGGTAAATTAACAAATACCATCGTTACTAGAGAAATATGTCTACGTACCTACGGGCTGTAGAAAGGATTCCATTATGTTGCATTCCGCTGCTGGCGCCGTCTTTTGTTTCTTTCTTGAGGTCCAGGGCTAGCATCAACGTATGGGAGTGCTATATCTGTGAATTCTCAATATCTTTATCCATATGACTAGCGCGGGCAGTTCAAACAGCAAAATAGCATGATCACTGGACCAAGATTACTGTTATGTTGAAAGGAAAAAAGTACGATCCCTGGAGCTATAAATATATTACTGTTATGTTGAAAGGAAAAAAGCACGATCCCTGGACCGATAAATATATCACTGTTATGTTGAAAGGAAAAAAGCACGATCACTGAACTAATAAATATATTACTGTTATGTTGAAAGGAAAAAAGCACGATCCCTGGACCAATAAATATATCACTGTTATGTTGAAAGGAAAAAAGCACGATCCCTGGAGCAATAAATATATGACTGTTATGTTGAAAGGAAAAAAGCACGATCCCTGGACCAATAAATATATGACTGTTATGTTGAAAGGAAAAAAGCACGATCACTGAACTAATAAATATATTACTGTTATGTTGAAAGGAAAGAAGCATGATCCCTGGACCAATAATAATGAATGATTTAGGGCACAAAACGAATGAGCAACATGAAGAAAACAACACCTAATTAATTCAAACAACTTCAGTGAGCAAAGACAGCGCTGCGACCTAGCAGAAATAGTAGTTGTAAGGCAGTAAAGTATCTATTTTGTAAAAATAAAATATTTCGTATTATTTCTTAATTTAACTCGGATTTTAGACTTCATTTGAGTAAAAGCAATTATTATCTTCCATTTGGGACAAATAGTACCGTGACATTTCGTGGATCAGATTCGTTCACATAACCTGGCTGAAATATAGTAGGTAGGCTTACGTGAACGAACCGTGTCCATGAAATGGCATTGTAATTTTGTCCTAAATGGAGGATAATAATTGCTGTCACGCAAATCAACAGTAAAATTATCGCTAAATTAATAAATACCTTTATTACTAGAGAAATGTACATTTGTACAGCGACTATTCCGCTGTAAACACGACTACTTTCTTCGGCATTCCGCTTCATCGTACCATATTTCGTTTCCTTCCTAAGACCCAGTGCTAGCTAGCACTGGCGAATAGGAGTGCTATTCAAAATTAGAACTGAGGAAGGTATTCATGTTAATGTGGTTATGGGGCTCTAAATCTCGCGTTTCAGCGACTGCCAAGATCCTTTATGTCACGAAGCACTGTGTGGTGAATTCTCAATATATTTGTGCATCATGACTACCGCGGGCAGTTCAAATAGGAAAATGGAGGTGAAATGTATACTGTAACACAAACATGATTTTTGTTGAAAGGAAAACAGCATGATCCCTGCGCAATAATTATGTTAATAAGTTATGGGCACAAGTCAACAAATCACCCCACCAAGTAATATAAAGCGAAGCAAAGCAAAGAAGTTCAAAGATGTTAAGTGAGAAAATACTTCACACACAAAAGTGTTAGATGAACAAAAGACATACTGAAGCGCTGTGACGCAGTGGAATTCATACTCGTCATGTAGCAAAGTATGTATGTATGTATGTATATATTTCTCTAGCAGTAACAGCTACCTGTGTGGATCAGTGGTAGAGTATCGGCCTCCGGAAACCAAGATAGCGGGTTCAAACCCGAGGTGGTCGGATTTCTGAAGGGCAGAAAAAAGTCCATTCGACATTCCATGTCGTACTATGTCGGCATGTAAAAGATCGCTGGTGGCACATTTGGTGTTTACCCGACAAAAAGGAATTAATCAGCCATAGACGCTGAAGAGAGTTTAGGTTTAATCGGTCTGTCATCTAGTGGACTTAGAGTAAAATAGAAAGTCGAAATTGACGAGCAGACAGCCAGATGGCGTCATTTTGAAATGTCTGCACACGGTGGCTGAGGCCATACGATTATTATTATTATTATTATTATTATTATTATTATTATTATTATTATTATTATTATTATTATTCCTGGGTATCCGTGGAACGCAGAGGTTAAAGAAGGTGCCGGGGTGAATGGGTCTAACTACAATGTCAAGAATTAAATTTAAAACATAAACTGAAGGTTATATTTTCAGAACTTCAAACTTAATATTTTATCACAATAATACAGGTACAAGTAGCAATCATTAAACAAGATTGGGGAAATCCAAGATTCAGAACCTTAACACTTTGGGCTTTAAGCCCCTAATTTTACAATTTTACGAAAGGAAGAGGTATTATTTAATGAGGGGCAGACATCCCCTAATTCAAGAGCACTTGCTCCCTAAATCACAATATCTAGCCTCCCAGAGGCACACCTTACAGTTAAAAAAACTGGGAAAAGAGCTAACAGGCTCTCAGTTTCTTACTGCCTACTCAAGGCAATCTCAACTTACAAACACTGGCCTCTCAAGGCACAAATTGCGCTATGAAAACTGATTGAACAGGGGTATTTAATACCCAAACTACGGGGGCCTTCATAGAAAAGGAACAGGTTAAATAACTGGCCCAAACACAAAATGAATGGAGGCGTATCCTGCACTCCAAGATAATAAACACTAAAAACCTAAAGGGCTCTAGGCCGATGAAACAGAGACTATTCCCAAACTACTGAGGTGTCTCGTATAGAAATTACAATTACCACATTATAGAATGAAAAACCGTTATAAAGACGTAGTCACCTCAAATCAAGATGAAGGGGAGCTCGAGAGGGTAATTCACTCTCTATCCCCGATTAACAGTTAAAGTTTTTAAATTAGCCGAAAGATGATTTACATTTTAGAAAAGTTGATTACATAGTTAAAGATTCGGACCTTTCCCTCGAGTTAAACTGCGGAGGTAGCAAGAAAGAAATAAGTTATGTGGCCATTACCTTGTAGATGTTCTGCTGACCGGAGAAAGAGGCCGCCCGCCTCCTGCTTTGACACGCACACTCAGTAAGATGACGATCAATTGTCCAAGAACCGTGAAAAGCCGTAGTTTATAAACCCTCAGGGAAGGTTCGAGATCTTTCACGTCTAAACCAGCCACACCCTCTCAATTTAATTGATCAAATTCAAAGTTACACTTCAGGATCGAACAAGAAGCCTGTGATAGGTAGAAAAATAATTACAGAAATTAGGGATTGGCTAGATTCAAAACTGGCGGAAAGAAAAAGGAAATATTGCCAACCCAAAAATAAATGAACATTATTCAGTTACAAAAACCTAGAAATACAAAACTTCTTTAAATTATAAGTTCTTACAACTCGCACCAGGGTGCATAATCATAGTATTTTAGTAGTGTCATCTGTGGAAGAAAGTCCAAACTTCTTGATGAATGTAAAAGAAAAATAGTAGAAATTAAGTCAGTTCAGGCAACTGCACAATAACAAAATTACATCCTATTTCTGTGGTGACATATTCTGAGTAAAGTTCTAAGTTGGTGTAGTTCCATTTTCACTGTTTTACCAATAGAGGAGTTCATTTAGGCGCTGAATTTGAATGCGCGGGATTGGGGTGTACCTCCCGGTACAATTATTATTATTATTATTATTATTATTATTATTATTATTATTATTATTATTATTATTATTATTATTATTATTATTATTATTATTATTATTATTATTATTATAGTAGTAGGAATGGTATGTATTCATTTACCGCTAATTTTACACGCGATTTGCTCAAAATAAATTATTATCTTCCATTTAGGACAAAAATTATATTGAAATTTCGTGGATACTTTCCGTTCACGTAACCGTTTCAGGTCGCTGAATGCATCGTTGACGCAGAATAAATCAGCACGGCAATATGTTAAGGAAATGTACCCGAGTCCATGACTCCGCGTGGCGGTAATGCGTCCCGCAGCGACAAGCGGATAAGAGCCCTCCGCCAGGCGGCTTGTGGCGGATTACCTCAGCCACGGCCCCCTCCGAGCTTTATTGCTTCAAATAACTTCTAAATGGCCATGACTTCTCTCGACAAACAGCCCTCTTCCACAGAGACTATATTTCATTCTCTGCAGCTCCCTTCTGATGAGACAGCATAAGCTGTGTAATTTACAACGTCGTCATTCACCTGCAGCGAACATTGTATTGAACTAATTATTTTACTCAGCTATTAGGTCATGTCGAGTTCAATTAGAATTCAATAGAATAGTCCACAGCTGGGGACGTGCACCCTCTTCAGTAATGTTGCCTATAGTCCCAGGTCTCTAGTTAGTATCCGAGGCAACACAGCAGAGTAGCGGCGATTGGGAAATAGAAGTGGGCGGGGTCAAAACATTTACAGACAACGGAAAGTAGGCGAGTCGCATACGACTGTTTATGCTCGACGATAATTATAACTCTTTTTTTTAAATATTCATAAATTTCTGTCGAGATGTCGTTTGACAGTTGAGTTTACTGAACAGAGCGCAGAACGCATGCGCTGGGTTATCGATTTTCCGTGAGTGGATTAGAGACCTTTACAATGTCATATGTTTTCAAAGCTTTGATAGAAGGTTACCATAACCTAGCTTTATTTAAAATACAAATTGTTTATTGTACAGTTGGTGAAGTGAATTTGCGGGAATGTGCCGAGTGGTTGTGGAAGGTGCATTGATATTAATATGTGTCAGACATGTTTGATTTTGGAAACAAGTGTGAAGTTAGTGCGTTGAGCGCAGATGCGACACTATCCTTACATAATTGGTCAAACAGTTGTATGATAATGAAAATCTTGAACTCTGATAATGTAACTAGAACTATAATGAGTCTGATTAAGATTCAGTTTTCTGGCATATAATATCAATCATTCAATCACTACTGATCTGCATTTACCGCAGTCGCCCAGGTGGCAGATTCTCTATCCGTTGTTTTCCTAGCCTTTTCTTAAAGGATTTCAATGACATTGGAAATTTATTGAACATCTCCCTTGGTAAGTTATTCCAATCCCTAACTCCCCTTCCTATAAATGAATATCGGCCCCTATTTGTCCTCTTGTATTCCAACTTTATCTTCATATTGTGATCTTTTCCACTTTTAAAGACCCCACTCAAACTTATTCGTCTACTAATGTCATTCCACGCCATCTCTTCAATGACAGCTCGGAACATACCAGTCAGTCGAGCAGTTCGTCTCCTTTCTCCCAGTTCTTCCCAGCCCAAACTTCGTAACATTCTTGTAACGCTACTCTTTTGTCGGAAATCACCCAGAACAAATCGAGCTACTTTTCTTTGGATTTTCTCCAGTTCTTGAATCAGGTAATCCTGGTGAGGATCCCATACACTAGAACCATGCTCTAGTTGGGGTCTTACCAGAGACTTATAAGCCCTCTCCTTTACATCCTTACTACAACCCCAAAACACCCTCATAACCATGTGTAGAGATCTGTACCCTTTATTTACAATCCCATTTATGTGATAACCCCAATGAAGGTCTTTCCGTATACACTGACTGACAGAGCAAATGCAACACCAAGAAGGAGTGGTCAGAGAACTTTATGCCAATTGCAGGGTAGACTGACGTCACTGAGGTATGCTCATGATGTGAAATGCGCCGCTGTGCTGCGCACGTAGCGAACGATAAATGGGACACGGCGTTGGCGAATGGCCCACTTTGTACCGTGATTTCTCAGCCGACAGTCATTGTAGAACGTGTTGTCGTGTGCCACAGGACACGTGTATAGCTAAGAATGCCAGGCCGCCGTCAACGGAGGCATTTCCAGCAGACAGACGACTTTACGAGGGGTATGGTGATCGGGCTGAGAAGGGCAGGTTGGTCGCTTCGTCAAATCGCAGCCGATACCCATAGGGATGTGTCCACGGTGCGGCGCCTGTGGCGAAGATGGTTGGCGCAGGGACATGTGGCACGTGCGAGGGGTCCAGGCGCAGCCCGAGTGACGTCAGCACGCGAGGATCGGCGCATCCGCCGCCAAGCGGTGGCAGCCCCGCACGCCACGTCAACCGCCATTCTTCAGCATGTGCAAGACACCCTGGCTGTTCCAATATCGACCAGAACAATTTCCCGTCGATTGGTTGAAGGAGGCCTGCACTCCCGGCGTGGCGTCCGCTCAGAAGACTACCATTGACTCCACAGCATAGACGTGCACGCCTGGCATGGTGCCGGGCTAGAGCGACTTGGATGAGGGAATGGCGGAACGTCGTGTTCTCCGATGAGTCACGCTTCTGTTCTGTCAATGATAGTCACCGCAGACGAGTGTGGCGTCGGCGTGGAGAAAGGTCAAATCCGGCAGTAACTGTGGAGCGCCCTACCGCTAGACAACGCGGCATCATGGTTTGGGGCGCTATTGCGTATGATTCCACGTCACCTCTAGTGCGTATTCAAGGCACGTTAAATGCCCACCGCTACGTGCAGCATGTGCTGCGGCCGGTGCCACTCCCGTACCTTCAGGGGCTGCCCAATGCTCTGTTTCAGCAGGATAATGCCCGCCCACACACTGCTCGCATCTCCCAACAGGCTCTACGAGGTGTACAGATGCTTCCGTGGCCAGCGTACTCTCCGGATCTCTCACCAATCGAACACGTGTGGGATCTCATTGGACGCCGTTTGCAAACTCTGCCCCAGCCTCGTACGGACGACCAACTGTGGCAAATGGTTGACAGAGAATGGAGAACCATCCCTCAGGACACCATCCGCACTCTTATTGACTCTGTAACTCGACGTGTTTCTGCGTGCATCGCCGCTCGCGGTGGTCCTACATCCTACTGAGTCGATGCCGTGCGCATTGTGTAACCTGCATATCGGTTTGAAATAAACATCAATTATTCGTCCGTGCCGTCTCTGTTTTTTCCCCAACTTTCATCCCTTTCGAACCACTCCTTCTTGGTGTTGCATTTGCTCTGTCAGTCAGTGTATTAACACCCAGATACAATCATCCCCAAAAGGAACTTTCACCCCATCAACGTAGTAATTAAAACTCAGAGGACTTTTCCTATTTGTGAAATCACAACCTGACTTTTAACCCCGTTTATCATCATACCATTGCCTACTGTCCATCTCACAACATTATCGAGGTCACGTTGCAGTTGCTCACAATCTTGTAACGTATTTATTACTCTATACAGAATAACATCATCCGCAAAAAGCCTTACCTCAGATTCCTCCCCTTACTCATATCATTTATATATATAAGAAAACATAAAGGTTCAATAATACTGCCTTGAGGAATTCCCCTCTTAATTACTCCAGCGAATACACGGATTCGTGATCATGAAGGATTGTCTTGCAGTGAATGGCGTGATGCAATAAAAATGAACGCCAATGTCTCTCTTTTTTTTTTCTTTTTTTTTTTTTGCTAGGGGCTTTACGTCGCACCGACACAGATAGGTCTTATGGCGACGATGGGATAGGAAAGGCCTAGGAGTTGGAAGGAAGCGGCCGTGGCCTTAATTAAGGTACAGCCCCAGCATTTGCCTGGTGTGAAAATAGGAAACCACGGAAAACCATCTTCAGGGCTGCCAATAGTGGGATTCGAACCTACTACCTCCCGGATGAAAGCTCACAGCCACGCGCCTCTACGCGCACGGCCAACTCGCCCGGTGCCGATGTCTCTGCTGTGCGTACTGTACCTGGCCGATCCCAGGGCAACAGCCTCTGTCGGCATTGCCACAGAGTGTTCGAAACTCTTACGTCCTGGGAGCCTGTCCACATGGAGAATTACTACGCACCTCACGTCATAATGCAGCCAGATCAATGATAGCTAATGCTCTGAGAGGACAAGGTTAATGTCTATGAAGAAGTACACGGTCTCTCCAACAGAGGAAGCAACCGACGCATTACATTATTGCTTTTAAGCCATCCCGTTCAGAAGGTTTCATCATTGATCCAACAATTAGATTTGAAAGCAACGAAAACCAGCCGGAAGAGGTCGATGCAGAAAAAAGAAGAATTTATGAAGAAACGGTGGACTTCTACAAGCGAAAGTATAAGCTCTCATCCATTTCTGTAATCGGTTTGATGTTAGGTGCTCGAGGAACAATACCTACATTTTTTGTCAACTTCTGCAATACCTTTGGGCTAAATAGAGATTTTATCTATAACATCGCCATTACCACACTCAAGAAGTCCATCATGATCTTCAAGAACCATGCTTGCGGACCACAAATAAATGTTTGATATGCCTCACTCGACTGCCTATATACGATCACATTATCTATTGTATCCACATCCATTATTGTTGTGAAGGTACTCTTTGCTTTGGGCAACCTGCAGCTGTTGCAGGAAGATTGTATAATAAATAATAATATGATATCTATTTTCTAGAAATATAGCAACCCATTTCAGTCACTCCTTTGTCTAGTCCAATTAGTAGGCTCCCATGATCCACCCTGTCTGTCTGTTAGGTCATCAGCCCAGAGGCTGGTTGGATCCTCAAATAGCACCACCAAAGGTTATGCGGTTAGAAGGAAACCCCAAAATCCAATGGCAGCACCAAAATGAGGCGTACTAGGCAAGATGAGGAGTGAGGTAGTTTGGCATTGCTTTCCTCACTGGGTCAGAAAGTACTATTACAGCACGACTGACCCTATGAGCAGCACCTTTTATAACACTCAGATGCACTAGTCATGCTCTGAATGTCATTACTCAGCCTAACCCATACCCCAGCAACTTCCATATTGTCACAGCCATGGATGTTGACTGGGACTTCGGTGGAAGCTACACTTTACTCTGGCCTGTGCCAAGAGATGGATGCAAAAGTACTGTCTCCATCAAGAAATGACAGCAGGCAGTGATCCACCCTATCACATGCAAATTCAATATTTATACTTCGTCACTAGCGAGCATAAAAAAATATATAGTCTGTACCAACTTTTCTTTCTTTCTTTCTTTCTTTCTTTCTTTCTTTCTTTCTTTCTCTCTTTCTTCCTTTTTTTTCCTTCTTAAGCCTTTTACCCTCCAGGGTTGATTTTTCCCTCGGACTCAGCGAGGGATCGCACCCCTACCACCTCAAGGGCAGTGTTCTGGAGCGTGAGACATTGGATCAAATGATACAAATGGGGAGGATAACCAATACCTTGCCCAAGAGGGTCTGTAGGATATTGGTGGGGTAGGGCAGGCGGGGTATATACATGGAAACTGAAAGCAAAATCTACAAAATAGTAAGTTTCACATGCTCTCTAAGGGAATTTCGACAGAGAGGTAAAGATTTTATCAACTTAAGTGCGGTAATAACTGTTTTTGAGATTTTGATTCAATACTATTTAATAAAACATTCACCAAAGGAACAATATTACACATCTATTACAATTAAATATAAGTATTTGACTACACACTAAGAAAGTAACAGACACTGAAGACACTGCTAGACTGACGAATGCGCGGGGCAAGTGGATGAATCATACCTCAGTGCCCATGACGTTGGCAAAAAAAATTAGCCCTGCTACTTTTCCTCACAGCACATGCAAAGTCCCCACTACTTGCTGTGGCGCTATACAAATCGGTTAGCCGCGGTGAACAACATTTTGTGCGTATTTCCCCTAATAATTTTGTTAATAATTAAAGAAAATAAAGAAAATAATTACCTGATAGAACGACAGCGCTTTTAAACATTGACGCAAGTGCGATGACAGAAAACAATATTCTCTCACCTATGGGTAACTAACACAATTATCGAGCTCGAATAATTATTATTATTATTTTGCGATTATTATCTATGTATCTATCTACATAAATAAAATCGTAACGACCGTGTGTCTGTACATTGATTATTTCGGCGAAATTTCCGTACAGTTATCCGTTTCGGTGTAATAATGACCATCTGCAACATTTTTAGCTTTGGTGTCTGTTTGTCTGTTTGTCTGTCCTTCTATAACTTGAAAACTACTGGATATATTTCCACCAAACTTCATATTTAGAATCCACCTGTCCTTGGGTAGGTTTTAGCGCAAATATCGTTTCTAAATCCCTGAACTGAGTGGGGATTTTTACGAAACCGAAACCGTGATTTTGCACTGCTTCAAAGTATACACAACCGAACTTAATGGAAATCTGCCTGCCTTAATGGAAATGTCTAAACCTTTTTTTCTCATGTGCATCATTTCGATAACAGGATGTAATAAGGAAGATATCATTAACGGACCGTTTTTCGGTACAAATCCCAGCTGACTTAACGCAAGAGCGGGTGCGTGTAAAGCGTATTTCTTACAACTTGAAAACTACTGAAGATATTTGAACTAAACTTTATATATAGCATCCATCTGTCCAAGGGTAGATTTCCTTGGTGTCAGTTAGTTAGTTTGTTTGTTTCTTTGTTTGTTTGTCTGTTGGTCTGTTTGTCTTTCTATAACTTGAAAACTACTCGATATATTTCCACCAAACTTCATATTTAGAATCCACCTGTCCTTGGGTAGGTTTTAGGTCAAATATTTTTTTAAATCCCTGAACTAATTCGGGGTTTATAAAAAACCGAAACCGTGATTTTGCACTCCCTCAAAATATACACAACTTAACTTAATGGAAATCTACCTGCCTTAATGGAAATTAATTTCTAAACCTTTTTTTTTCTCATGTGCATCATTTCGATACCAGGATTAATAACGGAGATATCATTAACGGACCGTTTTTCGGTACAAGTCCCACCGGACTTAACGCAAGAGCGGGTGCGCGTAAAGAGCGTATTTCTTACAACTTGAAAACTACTGAGATATTTGAACCAAACTTTATATTTAGCATCCACCCCTCCAAGGGTAGGTTTTAAGGTTTATACCATTTCAAATTCCCGGAATGGACTGGGATTTTATAGGGGACCGAAATGGTGTTTTTTACTCTCCCACAATATATAAAGTACAAGACCAACCTGACTGGAAATCGATCAAACTGTTTGGAAATCCAATTCTAATTTCTTTTTCTCATGTGCATTGTTCAACGGGAGGATTAATAAGGGAGATAACATGAAAGGTCGGTTTTCAGGCTAAGTCTAGCGGACATAGCCCAAACGGTGTTATACGTGGAGCAGAATTTTATCTATCTAGATAAATCATATCGTAACGACCGTGTGTCTGTGCATTGACTATTTTGGAGAAATTTTCGTACGGCTTTCCGTTTAAGAGGTAATAATGACCACCTGCATATTTTTTTAGCTATAGTTTCCTGGAAGTCCTAAATTTTACCCCCCCCCCTCGCCCAAAATCAAGATTGCCTCACAATCTGCCACACGAGCTGAATAATTGAAATTAAGCAAATTTATACATTTTAGCCGGTAACCTACGGGAAACTTCCAAGATCTTTAAATACCGGTATTTCACTTTTTATGCCGAATAATATCGAAATATAGGCAATTTAATGACGGTGCAGACCATCGTTTCAAGGTATTTCGCGGCTAAATGGTAAGTCCTATCACAAAACGGATGGCACGATCTCCGTTCTATTTCGAGTGATCTACAACTTCGGTCCTGTGATATTTTGTCGTCTCTCTCTCTCTCTCCCTTATAGGGTAGGTTTGGCTGTATATTTCGATGGTTCGTAAATTTTGTGCTTTTCACGCGTGTATTACTTAGTTTGACAGACTTATAGAAAAGGTAGAGTCATCGAATTTGGCACACACATTGACACGACCAATGGTTATATGCGAACCCAATTTCATGATTCTAGCTTCCACATAAGTATGTGAAAAGTAATGTAAAATGATGAAAATGTACCCAAATTTCACCCCATTCAAATATCGTAACTCAATCGAACCCATAAATATGTGAGACACGAGAAAATGTTTTAATACCAAACATGTAGAGCGATAAAAGGGACGTCTGAGAGTGCAAACCGTTTGTTGGTATGATGTTCCGTTTAGGTGTAGTAAATCTCGAAATGAAGGTTTGCACTTTCAAATGTGCCCATGCTTATCTGTCATGTATATAAATATAATCGCAACGACCGTCTGTCTATACATTGGCTATTTTGGCGGAATTTCGGTACAGTTATCCGTTTCAGTTGTAGTAATGACCATCTACATATTTCTTAACTTTGGTGTCTGTTTGTCGGTTTGATTGTATGAGTTTTTATAACTTGAAAACTACTGAATATATTTCTACAAAACTTGATATATAGAATCCACCTGTCCTTATGTAGGTTTTAGGGCCAATATTATTTCTGAATACCTAAATTTACTGGGGGTTTATCCGAAACTGGACCATGATTTTGCACTTCCTCAAAATATGCACATCCGAAATTAATCGAAATCTACAATACTTAATGGAAATCCATTTCTAAAACTTTTGTTCTCATGTGAATTTTTCGACAGGAGGATAAATAAGTGAGATATCATGAACGGTTGGTTTTGCAGGTTAAGTCCAGCGGACGTAGCCAAATTGTGTTGTACGTGGAGCAGATTCCTTATCTATCTATATAAATAAAATCGTAACGACTATGTGTGCCTCTACATTGACTATTTTGGTGAAATTTTCGTACATATACCCGTTTGAGGGGTAATAATGATCGTCTGCATATTTTTTGGTTTAATTTCCTGAAAGTCATAAATTTTTCCCCTCGCCCAAAATCCAGATTGCAGCATAATCTGCCAGACAAGTATGAACATTGAAATTTGGCAAAATTATACGTTTCAGCCCGTAACGAACGAAAAACTTCACAGATCTTTAATTTTTTCATTTTTTATCCCCGAAGAATATCGAAATATAGAAGCAATTTTAATTTTGGTGCAGACCTTCGTTTCGAGGTATTTCGTGGGATAAACGGGAAATCCTATCACATAACGGATGGCACAATCTTCGTTGAATTAGGAGTGATCTTCAACCTTGGTCTTATGACTTTTTTTCGTATCTGTATCGCTTATACTTTAGATTCGTCTCTATTTCTCGATTTTAAGTAAATTAGGACTCTTTACCTACATAATTCATACTTTCAGTCACTTACAGGAAAGACAGTATGATCAAACTCTACACGAACATTGGCCCACCCAGTACCCATATGTGAGCCAAATGCTATGTCACATAATTATCCGAAAAGTAATGCAATGTAAGATAATCTTACACAAATGTCAACCTATTCAACGTTTCTGACTCAATCTGACCGATGAATAGATGAGATGCGAGAAAATATCATAGGACCAGCCATTTAAATCGCTAAATACTGCGCCTTACGGTGCAATCCTTTGTCAATATAACGTACCGTTTAGCAGCAGTTAATCTGTAAATGAAGGTCTGCAATATTGTAAACATGCATATACTTTCGTATGTCCATCTATATATATTCATTGATGTCGATTTGTAGCGATCGAGAAAGAGTGTGTCTGCTATTGTAATCAGTACTCCCTACACCGACTTTGACTGCTGGCAGTAGGAATGGGGTCCTTCTCCAACTCCTGTGTAACTGGCATTAGTAAGGAGGGCCTACCATTTTAATTAATAATTCACTTCTCGATTTGTCTTGCAGAAGGCAAGGGATCATGCAGTTTTGTTCGAAAGTCCCCTACCCTATTGTGTTTGGCTCTAGGCCAGGGTGCCCGCCATTATAAACAAATATTCAATCTAAAATTTGACTAGCATTAGGCATAGTGGCCTGCTATTTTCATGGAAACTCACTAATTCTGTGTGACCGGCAGTAAGCTGGCTGGCAGCAGTACAAAGGGCCTGTCATTATAATGATAACTGCAATTTTGACTGGTGGTAGGGAAGTTGCCTGCTATTATAATAAAAACACCTCAACTGTAATCTGTCTGAAAGTAGGAAATGGGTCTGCCATTGTAACTAAAACTCCCCAAATCGATTGTGACCGCGCAGTAGGCAATGAGGCCTGCAATTATTATGTAAACTTGCCAACTCGATTGTGAATGGCAGTGGGCAAGTGAGCCTGCCGTTATCATTACAACTCCGCAACCCTCGCTTTACATTGGAAACAACGTATGGGGACCTCCCCATGCTATTTCTCGGATAAGGCTAAGAGACATGCAATTTTAAAACAATCTCATTTACTGCACGCACAGTATTTACGTCGATATCCGTATACAATGTAGAATACCGTAGCGAAGCACGGGTACATTTGCTAGTTATTATTATTATTATTATTATTATTATTATTATTATTATTATTATTATTATTATTATTATTATTATTATTATTATTATTATTATTATTATTATTATCATTATTATTATTATTATTATTATTATTATTATTATTATTGTACCGGCTGGTACACTTCTACGCCGCATATTTGAATTTTCCGCCTTAAAGTACTCCTCTACAGGAGAAACTCTGAACTTTAAAAACTGGATCAACTCATTAGTTTCTCAGAAGATGTCACTACAGTAAATTTTGGTGATTACGAAGTTGTTAATACTGTGTGGAGTTCCACTTGTTTTGTTTTCCATTGATCAAGAAATGTGGACATTCTCTTATAGATGTCTCTACTAAAAAACTATGATCATGCAGCCTGGTGCGAAGTGAAGGAACTTTTCTTGAAGATATTTTGTACTCATAAGTTTTCCTATAACTAAATTTCATTCTTTCATTTGTGGGTTAGCAATATTAATCTTTTCTTTCCGCCAGTTTTAAAGTTAGCCAATCAATTATTTCTGTAATTAACTTTTGACCAATCGTGTCTTTCTTCTTCAATTTTGATGTGTAACTTTTAGCCAGCCAATAAAAGCCTGTGGGTGTGGCTGTTTTATTCATGAGAGGTCTCGAATTTTCCTCGAGGGTATAAAAACTGCTGATTTTCTTGTCTCTCGGCCACATCATCAACAGTTAACCTAGTGTCTGGACGTGTAGCAGGAGGCGGGAAGCGGATCTTTCTTCAGGCAGAAGTCTTCAGTAAGGTAATGGCCACTTAACATCTTCATTTCTTGCCAGCTCAGCAGTTTAACTCGCGAGGAAGGTCAGAAACCTTTACCATGTAACCTATCTCTTAAACATGTAGAATTCTGTAAAAACTTCATATATCTATAACTGTAAATCGGAGATAGAGAGTGCTTTACCCTCTGGAGCTCCCCTTAATTTCGGATTTGAGGTGACTACGTTTTCGTAACCGTTTTTCAACTCTTCCTTAATGTGTCAAATTTATTCTGTATACGAGTCGCCTCCATAGTTCGGGAATAGCCCCTGTTTCATCGGCCTAGTGCCTCATAAGTTTTAAGAAGTTTCACGTAGGAGTGCAAATTCTCGCCTCCATTCATTTTGCATTTTGGGCCATCAACTTAACCTGTTATTTTTCTGCTAAGGCCCAGTAGGTTGGGTACAAGATACTCCTGTTTCTTTGTAAGTGTGCCTTGAGGGCAGTTAATGGTAAAGTCTGTTGTGCCCTTTGATAGGCTCAGGATATTGAGAGCCGATCAGCTATTTTATTTGTGGTAAAAGTGTCTCAGAGAGGCTTGATATTCAAAGGTTCGAGCAAGTGCTCCATGTTATTAGGGATTTTCTGTCCTTTGGTAAATATGTGGTTGTGAGCTGAGAGCTCAGAAATTGTAAAAATTAGGGCTTGAGGCCCAGATTGTTAAATTGTCTCTAAATCTTGGGTTTCCTGATCTTGTACCTGATTTGACTTGTTGTTATTTGTTGAAATTTTATGTGAAAATTGTTAAGTTTTGATATTTTAGAAAATATAACCTTTAATGCAATTTTAATTCATATCTCAGCTTTGTAGATAGATCCATTCCAGCCCGCACCTTCTTTCACCTCTGCATTCCACGGGTAACCCCGTAACTATTATTATTATTATTATTATTATTATTATTATTATTATTATTATTATTATTATTATTATTATTATTGTATGCCTAGCTGTGAAGTGTTACATCCATTTAGTATTAGTATTATTTGCGTAGTTAAGTTATATGTACGGACGATATGATCGCGCTGTTTTTGAGGTTATGTCAGGAAAGAGGCACTGTATACAGATATTTATATTAGTTAATGTAAATACCTGTAAATTAATATTATAATTTATTCTTACCTGTATATATAAATTGTAATCCGTAATTGTGAAACACACTGTAACTTTCAGAATGGTAATAAGGCACTAGAATGTTTGAGAATATTCTATACATTGTAATTTATGTATTGGACACTCTGGAATGTTCAAGAAGGTAGTTCTTTTGTAACGTATCTTTTCGAAAATCTGGCCAGATATATATAAAGAGACGATCTTGACGGTGAAGTCAGTTACTGAACTTGTGGTCTTGAAGTTATTGGAAGAGAGCGGCTGACATGCCGAGTTAAGGCAATCTCCATATTGAATTGATCGGTGGTCATCTGTTTTCAATATTGTGTTTCCAAGTGTAACCTCGGTGGTATTCGTTATCAGTTGTCAACTGTTTAAAGATGGCGGCTTTGTTGATATTCTACAAGTGTTACTGTGATTAAGGTCAAGTGTGTTTTAATTTGTGTACATATGTGAATAAAATTCATTGTACCAACTGATAGCATCTTGTGTGCGTCAGTGTGGATACTTAAACATTGCTTGTTTTAATAATTCCCATAATTCCTAGTTTCAGCCGGATAAAATGGAATACAAATGTAATGTTTTTCCACAAAGTGCGGGGGGGGGGGGACTGCCAGCCTTGCCCCCGCTAATCTCCACTACTGACAGCAGAAATGGGCAGATCATAAGTAATGAAATCGGAAAGATATGATTTTGGGTCTCTCCGGTTTTCAGTTAGTCATTTTTACTCTGCGTAGTAATGTGAACGTGTATGTGAGTCTTAGAGGGTTGGTCATACTGATAAGTAATTTGAAAACAAAAGAGATATCTCGCGCCGCAGTCATTTTTACAGCTGATGAAAGAACGCTTCGCGGGAGGATTCAAATGGGCTTTGCGAGGCGGTATTGCCGAAAAATCAGCATCAAACACAAACACACCGCGGGTTTCAGCCGGTGACATAGTACTGTACTTGCTGTGGGACGATCGTGTCAACTCGAAGGTCCGTGTTCAAATCTCTTTCCTGTCAAAGTTGTCTTTCTTCGATTGATGCTATCAAGCCGGTCTTAAGCCATGTGCAGATTTAGCAACACCGCCTCGCGAAGCCCATTTGAATTCGCCCGCGAAGTGACGTGATTGGCTAAATTCAGCAGGTGATAAAATGGCAGCGGTGCGGTGTATCGAATTTTTTTTTTAAATTATGCATCAGTATGACCAACCCTCTAACGTTCATGTACCCGGTCAGTAGGGGTGCTAAGAAGCTCGCCCCCCGGAATAATTGAAAATGGGCCCCTCGTTTCCGGATAAGGAAAGTTACAAGTTTACTTCGTAGTTCAGGGTTGTATATTATTACAATGAACAACAATCACGAGACGATAATAAAAATTTCGTTTTCAAATCCGAAGTAATTAAAATAGGCTAATACACGTATATGGTACGAAGACACACACACACACACACACACACACACACAAGAAATACATATTCCAATTACAGTAACCAAAACACGCTGACCTCACAATATTAAGAAATAATCTCGTTCCTAGGACCAAATAATTTACTACTATTTACAACTCAACCGTGACTCGTAGGTCTACTTAGCAACACTGACTGACGAGAGTTATAAACAGGCTCGAAACTTCAGTATTTAGAGTTTAGATAAGGAGGCTGTCTTTGTTACCGCATCTTCGCTGACTAATGGCTTCTCAGAACTGGCTAATTATTACAAAACTCTTGTTGATTGTTGTGAGTAGCAGCAAGAGATGGCTATTGTTAGAACAAGTTGGGAATGAAACAGAAATAACTACCGTACTCCTATTGATGAAAGAAGCTCTGCACTACGACGATCTGTTTCCAGTCATTCGACCGAGTCAGGAATGGAATGAATGACGTACCCAACTTACGGCGAGGATAGGAATTATGCCGGCAGCCGAAGCCTGTCACACTCCTCTGGGGCAATGATTAATGAATGACAGTAGAAATGAAATGCTATTGGAGAGTGTTGCTGGAATGAAAGATGACAGGGGAAAGCGGAGTATCCGGAGAAAAACCTTCCCCACCTCCGCTTAGTCCAGCACAAAATCTCACATGGAGTGATCGGGATTCGAACCACGGAACTCAGCGGTGAGAGGCCGGTGCGCAGTTCTTCAATCACTTTATTGATGTTAGAAGCGAAATAACTTTCGATTCGA
Organism: Anabrus simplex; assembly: GCF_040414725.1. NCBI lineage: Eukaryota > Metazoa > Arthropoda > Insecta > Orthoptera > Tettigoniidae > Anabrus > Anabrus simplex. Next base: position 133,993,393 of record NC_090269.1, read on the forward strand.
TTGTATCAGAGTAGGTGAAATCCCATTGGGGAGTATATTCCATAGTCTCGATTAAGTTACTAGAAAAGAATGATTGTACGATTTCGTTCGATTTAGTGGAATTTCAAGTAGGGAACCAGAATGGGAGCTAATTTTATGGAGTGGGGAAAGAAAACGAAAATTACACGGTATGTAGGTGTGTTCGTCGAAAATAATCGGTAAACAAGTATCGTTAGGTGAAAATTCCTTCGATCATTTTTGCGCAGCTATCACAATGTTTTGAAATATGGTATAATATGAGTGTCACGTCGCAGTTCGAAGGCATATCGTTTGCAAGAGTTTTGTGTTTTGAGGTGTGTGTTGTAATAGTACATACAGTATATCACAACCTCGCACTGTATATACTATTACTACGTATTATTGTCATTATTTGTATTATCATTATTTCATTTGTATATTTATCCTTAATATTTTAAGCTGAAAGGTCTCTATATGTGATTTGAGTAATTTGTTTTGTGCAAGCGAATGGGAAATCAGTGCTATTTACAACTCGAAAATTTTCCATGAGTCGTGCGGAACAGCCCTTGCCTTGTTGTTATTGTCTCAGGACCCGGAAGAGGTTCGGAGTTTGGTCTTGGAATGGCAAGAGGATCTTCCACTCGTGATTAGATGGCCATGTGAGAGTAGGGGGTCGCAGAGTTCTATTTAGGCATGTGAGAAAACGGCCTTAAAACTTTGGTGGAACATGGTTGATTTGAAATTTTTGTGAAATGTGAAGTGTGGTACTGTCCTACAAACTGTGGAGTGCTTAGGCACTTGGTATTATATCACTTGCGGCGGTTTGGTGTCTTATATATTGGTGAGAGCTTTCCATAATTTATATTCTGGAACAACAACAGTGTGTTGCTCAAGTGGAAGTATCTTTAAACCAAGTGCTAGAATCAGTGAACACAAAATTATAAAGGTACAGCATCTATGTGATATAACACGTGCCAAAATTATGAAAGAATATGCAACTGGTGTTGGTATACAGAGACATATTTATGCTTTGTAATTAATGTTCATCGGGCTGACTACAAATCGTAGGTTGGTCCTCGCCTTTGGTTTCCCACCATTTTTGTTGCTGTTCGATTCGCAGCTCTGCCACAAAATTTGAACATTAGTACGAGGGTTGGAATGGGGTCTACTCAGCCTCAGGAGGTCAACTGAGTAGAGCGGTTTTCTATTCCCACCTCAGCCATCCTTGAAGTGGTTTCAGTGGCTTCCCATTTCTCCTCCAGGCAAATGTCGGGCTGGTATATAACTTTAGGCCACGGCCGCTTCCTTCTCTCTTCCTTGTCTATCCCTTCCAATCTTCCCCTTCCCCAAAAGGCCCCTGTTCAGCATAACACGTGAAGCCACCTCTGCGAGGCACCGGTCCTCCTGCCCAGTTGTATCCTTCTACCCATAGTCTCACGCTCCAGGACACTGCCCTTGAGGCGGTAGAGGAGGGATCCCTCGCTGAGTCCGAGGTAAAAACGAACTCTGGAGTGCAAACAGATTAAGAAAGAAGAATTAAAGAAAATAAAGGTAAGAATTCGCTGATAAGACAACAGGGCTTGTACATATAGCATTTTTTTAATAATTCCTATAATTCTTCATTTCAACTATTGGACCTGTGTCTTAATTAAGCCCATGACCTCTCCGTCTCCAGTCATAGCCTCTTCCCGTCCTCGCGTCACTGAAACCTTCCGTGAGTTAAACTAACAGAGAAAAAAGAATGAGAGTGAACTACCAGATATTACCTAATCGTGTGATGGAAAACAAGATAAATTGATCTCCTTCACAGAAAATGATGCGAACGCAGGGACCTTATCGCAGATGGAACATAAGATAAACGTAACATCCATCCACTTGAGCTTCGTACCATCAATAACAACAAATCTCAACAACTTAAAAGGTTTTCGCGCTTTTGTTTGATACGGCAATAAACCACTTGACTCGAGCTGATAGGATGTCACTCATAAATGAAGAGCGCCCTGCGGGATGATTCTGGAACCCGATGGAGTAATGATGTCATTCCAATGGATGCTCGCAGATTAGGAGGATCACTAAGCAGCACTACTTCCTTTATGCTGAAGTTCATGCGATCGAACAGCATTGCCAGATCTACAAATAAAATATCGGTAGATTGTGCGTAAAATTTTCGGAAGTGGTAATGAAAATTTCGGTGCTTTCTTGGACACTGAAACCTTCTTCTTCTTCTTCTTCTTCTTCTTCGTCTTCAGTCCACCTCTGTGGTGTAGTTGTTAGTGTGATTAGCTGTCACCCCCGGAGGCCCGGGTTCGAATCCCGGCTCTGCTACGAAATTTGAAAAGTGGTATGAGGGCTGGAACAGGATCTACTCAGTCTCGAGAGGTCAACTCAGGAGAGGAGGCTACGATTCCCACCTCAACCATCCTGGAAGTGGTTTTCCGTAGTTTGCCACTTCTCCTCCAGGCAAATGCCGGGATGGTACCTAACTTAAGGCCACGGCCGCTTCCTTTCCTCTTCCTTGTCTATCCCTTACAATCTCCCCGCAAAGCCTCTGTTCAGCATAGTAGGTGAGGCCGCCTGGGCGAGGTACTGGTCGTCCTTCCAAGTTGTATCCCCAACCCAGAGTCTGAAGCTCCACGACACTGCCCTTGAGGCGGTAGAGGTCGGATCCCTCGCTGAGTCCAAGGCAACAAATGACCCTGGAGGGTAAACAGATAAAGAAGAAGAAGAAGAAATGAACATTTCGGTACTTTCTTGCGCACTGGAACGTTATAATATAACTAAATTAAAGAATGTAATATTCATGAGAAGTTATTATGAGAAAAATATACGATTGCACCTCACCCGTACTCTCTGACTACTAGATGCTTCTTCTTCTTCTTCTTCTCGAATCTTCCTGTAGATGTAGTTATTCATCATGCGTAGAAATTGTGTGCCAATTTTGAAGTAGCAGGATACAGATCTATTGTCCGACTCGTTGACTGAATGGTAGCCTACTGGCCTTCGGTTCAGAGGATCCCGGGTTTGATTTCCGGCCGGGTAGGGGATTTTAATCCCTTCTGATTAATTCTTCTGACTCGGGGACTATGTATTTGTGTTTGTACTCTTTCCTCTTCATATTCAGACAACACACCACACTACCAACCATCACAGACACACGCAATAGTGATTACATCCCACCGAGCTCGATAGCTGTAGTCGCTTAATTGCGGCCAGTATCCAGTATTCGGGAGATCGTGGGTTCGAACCCCACTGTCGGCAGCCCTGAAGATGGTTTTCCGTGGTTTCCCATTTTCACACCAGGCAAATGCTGGGGCTGTACCTTAATTAAGGCCACGGCCGCTTCCTTCCCACTCCTAGCCCTTCCCTGTCCCATCGTCGCCATAAGACCTATCTGTGTCGGTGCGACGTAAAGCAAATAACAAAAAAATGATTACATCCCTTCAAATAGGGTTGGCGTCAGAAAGGGCATCTGGACGTAAAGCAGTGCCAAATCCACATCTGCTACGCAGTTCGCCCCCGCGACCACACAGGTGTGGGAAAAAGGTGTAGGAAAACAAGAAGAAGAAGAAGAAGAAGAAGAAGGATGCAGATCTATATGCGGGTCGGGGATTTCCCCTCGAATGATGCAGTCGAATGTGAGTTTTGAGTTCAGTAAGAGGGAGAGATTACATGATTCGAGCCTAAACTGAATGCTGGGAGGTACCTAACGAGTGATGTTATCGATAAAACGTCACGGAGTGAGACGATGAAAGAGTTCATAGGCACTAATATATTATGCATCATTAATCATCATTAATTTTCCTGAAATTTGGATTAGAAATTTAGGAATTTTTCGTTTTTTCTGTTTTTATGGTGTATAGGAAGAAAAACGTGAGATCTCCTAAATTTCGGGAGACCTCGTGACAATACGATCGAATCACAGCGCAATCTGTTGGTGTTTAAGGGTAGGTATGAGTGAAATTTGCCGGCTCCATGATGTAGGGGTAGCGTGCCTGCCTCTTACCCGGAGGCCCCGGGTTCCAGGTCAGGGATTTTCACCTGGATCTGAGGCCTGGTTCGAGATCCACTCAACCTACGTGTTCAGAATTGACGGTGAGATAGAGGCCCCGGTCTAGAAAGCCAAGAATAACGGCCGAGAGCCCCCCACAGCTGTAGTGTCATGGACGGGGGTGGGGGGGAGGGGGGTATGACTGAAATTTCAAACTTCTACCGTTTTGAAGCTATTGTAATGATATTTATGTCACGTACAGACCCTCACTAGTAAGCTGTTTGCTAAATTTCATTCATTTAAGTTATTTGGTTTTGAAGTTATTCTTCTTTTTTATACAACATTTTAATGCGCAATAAAAAGCGCTCGTCATTACGCAATTTCGTGAGAAATGAAACTAAATTTAGTAAAAATATTATGGCTTTTGCAGACGATATAGCCATGTTTGGGAGGAATAGAAAGTCCCTGCTCGAGAACTACACAGTTTTGGAAAGTTAAGCGTCTACATTGGGCTTGTTCATTTTTTTGGGATATGTATAAACGACATAGTGATATGAATTAGTAACGTCACCAAGGAGGTGACGCTAATGTAAACGAAGACTAATTATCAACAAAGTGCCAGTAAATGTAGGTATATCAGTGCGCAGTGGAATAGTAAGAGGGGCTCAAAAAAAGAGGACCGTCAGGACCGATAAGCATAAAGATGAAAGAAGATAATAGGGTTTTCAAAATAACATGTATATTTTTTTTCTTTTCTAACCAGCGGAAAGATATAGAAAAAACAATTTGGCAGGACTATTATTTTTTTATAGATAGAAAAACTATACAATAGAAATAGAGAGTTTGGCAAGACTGAGAAAATGGAATGTACAAATAAATGTTTATTAACTTAGATAATAAACAATGTAATAGGAATAGACTACAAGTTGAATGGAATGTTCAAATAGATATCAGTAAATTTACGATATACATGAATTCTCAAAACCTGGCTGATAATTAACAGAGGTACCAACGTGAAGTTAATATATATATATATATATTTAAAACTTGTTGATAAATAATAGATTTTCCAAATATAAATAAACCTAACTGCGATGCTATAGGTAAAGGTGCTAAATAAATGCACTATGGATAAATATGTGATTTAGACGAAGAGCGTTATCAACAACTTCAAGTACATTTTTAGAAGAAATAGGTTATAAGAAAATTCGTTAACATAAGATGTGAGAAAATGTTGATGAAAGGGATCATAGCGTATACGTAGAATGTATGATGATTACAACAAGTTCGATAATAACATTAGTGTGACGTAAAATGTAAAACATTAATAGGAAAGTAGTTCCAAGGGATCATAGTACATGCTTAGGAACACACCTTCCATAATAATACAAGTACTCATAAAAATGTGAAATATGACGGGAAATCTTATACGAGATACAAAGGTAGTACGACCATGGTAATAAGGGTCAGGATGGGAAATAGGATACCAAAGAATACAACGCGAAGTGTACGTCAGTTAGAGGTTATGGTAGACGTCCATTACGACACGAATAAAGATAAGTTCTTAGCATAAAATGTCTTGATTGTGCACAAAGCGCAGACCACTCCCCAAACTACCGCCAAGATGAATAAGAAGGTCTCCATATCTCTCACCTCAGGGTAGCAGCAACGAAGTGATAGAGAAAATCACATGCCTTGACGAGGTCTTGTGCTCTGTTCAATTTTCTCGATTCATCCTGCCTAAATAGGCAGGGTGGTGACAATATATAGGCGGAGAGATCATTCTAGGGAAAGTCTTGTGACAAACAGCTGAGCATCAAACATGGCGACCAGACGAATATCAGCGGGAGGAAGTGGAGGATTAAACGAGAAAACATATGCAGAGTAGAGATGAAGAGGTAAGTTCACCAAAACTGTAAAGTCAGTATATATAGAACACAAAGTAGGATGGCACAATAAGTAAGGAGAAAAAAAATAGAGGGTGTCCCCAAAAACACCGACAAAGCTTAGTATGTTGTGCGGGATGGCGGACTGATCGTTTTTCAAGAAGGAGCCCCTGTCCGGAAATGCACGGTTTGGGCGCAGGAAAGCGTCAGAGAATGAAAGATTACTGGGCCAACAGCAAAGGTCAAGGTAGCAAAAAGAAGGTAGCAGCCAGACCTACCATTAAGAACACCACAAGCAGCAATCATCGAAAACAGCAAAATAGCCACAGCACAACCACCGTGGCCCTTAGGTCGCCCAAACGAACTTAAAAAATCCGCTTTTCCTACACCCTGTATCACACATTACGACTTGCCCCTTTTTTACGGCCAGATGTCCTTCCTGGCTCCAGCCAAATGTGGAGGGATGTATTTACTATCGTGTGTTTCTCTGGTGGTTGCATTTAAATGAATGCGGGTGGGGAGTGGGGGGGGGGGTGTTGGGACAGAGACAAACACCCAATCCAGGAGCAAGAAAAATTACTATAATCAGACATAGTTAAAATCGCCGGTCCAGCCGGGAATCAACCCGGAGCCCCCGGACGAAAAATGTTTATTATTATTATTATTATTATTATTATTATTTAATTGGCTCATTGGCAGAATGGTCACTATCGAGCCCTCATTTGTGTTCGTCTTAATACAAATTACCATTTACATACAACGCATCGCAACACCAGCCACCACAGAAATACACAATAATTTCGCCACACAGGGTTGGGGGCCGGAAGGCCAGCTGGTCGTAAAATAGAAGTAAATCCATACGACGTGCTGACCCCAGATAACTGGCAAGGCCAGTAATAATAATAATAATAATAATAATAATAATAATAATAATAATAATAATAATAATAATAATACTTGTACCGGGAGGTACACCTCAACGCCACGCATTCAAAATAAGAGCCTTAATGAACTTCTCTATCGATCAAAAGGTAAAACTAATACCACATGAAGTTGGAACTTTAATCAGAAGATGTCACTACTGAAATTTTAAGTAACTGTGTTATTGTGAAGTTTCCTAAACTGATTAAATTTCTGCTCGTTTTGTTTTGCTATACATCAAGAAGTTTGAACATTTTCCCACAGATGTCACTACCAAAAAACTATGGTCATGTACTCTGGTGCAAGGTAAAGGAAGTTGTTATTGAAAGAAATTTTGTGTTTAGGGGTTTCCCCAACCTTCATTTGTTTTTATGTAATTCTAGGTTTGCAACACTTCTTTCTCAGTCCGCCAGTTTTGAATCTGGCCAATGAAAAATTTTTGTAATTAATTTTCAGCCAATCACTGGCTTCTTGCCCGATTTTGAGTGTAACTTTTGAGTTCAACCAATAAAATTGAGAGGGTGTATCTGGATTAGTCTAGTATCGTCACGAACCTTCCCTGAGGGTATATAAACTGCGGCTTCTTTGGCTACCTTGTCAATTGATCGCCGTCTTTCTAAGTGTGTGTTTGTTAAGGCAGGAGGCGGGGCACGTCTTTCTTCGTCCGGCAGAACATCTACTACAAGGTAATGGCCTCATAAATTCTCTTTTCTGTAGCTACCTCCGCAGCTTTATCCGAGGGGAAGGTCCGAATCTTTAATTATGTAACAAACTTTTCTAAAATGTAAATCTCCTTTCGGCTAATGTAAAAGTTTCATAAAGTTTTAACTGTAAATCGGGGATAGAGAGTGAGTTACCCTCTCGAGCTCCCCTTCACCTTGGTTTGAGGTGACTACGGTTTCGTAACTGTTTTCTTCCTGTAATGTATTAAAGTTATTTCCATGCGAGCCACCTCCGTAGTTTGGGAATAGCCCCTGTTTCATCGGCCGAGAGCCCTGTAGGTTTTCAAGTTTTTATTATCTGGGAGCGCAGTGTACGCCTCCTTTCAGTCTGTGATCGGGCCGTTTATTTAACCTGTTCTTTTTTGCAAAGTCCCTGCAGGTTGGGTACTAGATACCTCTGTTTCAATTTGTAAGTTGGGCCTTGAGAGGCCAGAGATTGTTAGATTTTGATGTTGCCTTCAGTAGGCTGGAAGAAACTGAGAGCTTGTTAGCTATTTTCGAAGTTTTGTAATTGTGAAGTGTGCCTCTCGAAGGCTAGACATTGTAATTTAGAGAGCAAGTGCTCTTGAATTAGAGGATTTCTGCCCTTGACTAAATTATTCCTCATTTTGAATTGTAAACTTGAGCTGCTGGCTCAGAAATTGTAAAATTAGGGGCTGGAAGCCCAAAATTGTTAAAGTTCTGAATTTTGGATTTTTCCAAGTCTTGTTTTAAGATTGCTAATTGTACCTGTCGTGTTATTTGTTCATTTTTGAAATTCTAAAGAAGTATAAACGTTGTTAAAATTTTAATTCAATCCTTGGTATTGTAGTAGTTAGACCCATTCACCCCAGCACCTCCTTTATCCTCTTTCTGCTCCACGGGTAACCTCGGAACAATAATAATAATAAGGAGAAGAACATTCCTCAGCTTATCCCAATATTTCCGGGGTTAGTGAAACCACACAGGCTCAATGTGCGGTTGGCCAGTGGTGCAAGGCCGGGTGCTCATCCCCACGCCATGCTATTTTTCATGTTTAATCAGCTGGGAATCATATCTCAGTCATTCCGGAGGAAAGCCAGCAGCTAAGCAACTGTCAAGATCCCAATAATAATTGCACCACGGATACACCTTCTCCGGCTACTTAAACTGCCCGCTTTCTCTACAGCCATCTATACCAGCGGACATGAACCTTTAGACTTTCAAATCTGCCTCCTTCGAGGGTGAGATGGCTCTGCGATCTATGTGCTAATGATATCTGGTGGACTAAAAACAAACTACTTGCCAGATAATTTTAAGTTTTGCGAGTTGGTAAACCTTTTTTTATGATTTTTCACTGTACAGAAGTTGTCAACACTTCAGTCGGTTCTTCCTCTATTGTAAACTATATATCATATGCTTGTAGCTATGTGCTCTAGCTAATCAAGCCCGGAGGTGTGTATGAAAATTCAGCCTACCAGCATACTGTACTTCATTTAGTCTGGAACTTTCCCCTACGGAACTATATAAGGCCGCCTTATCTGAATTGCTTCAGGGCTTGGGAGTGCGACCTGACGGAGGCCATCGTGGGCTAGGGAGGCAGGGGCGCGGCCTGCTTGATGAAGATCCAGCGATACAAGGTAATGGCAGAATTTACCTAAACATGTGTTCGTGCCTGCGGTTAGTTCAAGGGGAAGGTTTCAGCCGTTTCTTAATGTAATTTAGTCTTTTGATGTTTGAAATGTAGGACCTTCCCCGCAGTCTTCGGACTTCATTTCTATCACCTACTGGGAAATATTTAATGTAAGGGAGCACGAGTGGTGACCCTCAGCTGTCTCCCCTTCAACTTTTGAGTTGGGTGACTAAAGTTTTCAATCTCTAAATTTTGAAAATCTTCTCGGCTTTTACAGTTTCCATCCCCCTGTGGGTGGGGGAGGTAGAGCAACACCCACAGTATCCCCTACCTGTCGTAAGAGGCAACTAAAAGGGGCCTGAGGGGCTATGAACTTTGGAGCATGGATTGGCCACCATGGGGCCCTCAACTGAGTTCTGGCATTGCTTCCACTTACTTGTGCCAGGCTCCTGACTTTAATATATCCTGTCCGACCTCCCCTAGTCAACTCTTGTTCTTTTCCGACCCCGACGCTATTAGGTTTGCGAGGGCTAGGGAGTCTTTCATTTTCACGCCCTTCGTGGCCCTTGTCTTCCTTTAGCCGATATCTTCATTTTTCGAAGTTTCGGACCCCTTCCACTTTTCTCTTTGATTAGTGTTATGTAGAGGATGGTTGCCTAGTTGTACTTCCTCTTAAAACAATAATCACCACCACCACCACCACCACCATTTTTACAGTTTCCACCCTTAGTCACCCTTTTTAGTGTGGGATTAGCCTATGTGTCATTGTGCCTTAAGCTCACTTAGGTTCTTCCAGAAATTTCTGTAAAGAGTGCTGGTGTTCCACCTCCTTGCCTTTTGTTAATGGCCTGTTATGTGTAACCTTTACTTTCTGCTCTTAAGGCCTTGGAGTATGGGTAATTATGTCCCTGTGTATTCTTAACGATTCTTACGGTAAGTGTGTCTTTGTTTTGGTTCCCTTTGGGAACAGGAATTAAACATATTGTGGAGCCTTACAGTAGATAAGCCCAATATCATGCAACTGCGTATGAACACTTTTGAAGTGGGGTCACCCTATGGGTTGCCTAGTGTAATTAAGATCGTCAAAAGCAAAAGGAACTGATTGCCTGCTCAAGGCTATATTCTTGTATATTAGAGCTGAGACTCCTATAAAGTGTACCCGTTCGGAGCAACTATGCTCCTCCTCAATACTGTACCTGTCAGGAGCAAGTATCCTATTTCGTATGTAAGTTAACGACCGGGAATTTTCTCCCAAATTATTTTGTACCTGATTTAGGTCTTAAGAATGCCCTTGCTCACGAATTCTCTGAGGTAAACAACACTGTGTTTGTTTTATCATTCTTTCTTTCTTAATCTGCTTACCCTCCAGGGTTGGTTATTCCCTCGAACCCAGTGACGGATCCCACCTCTACCGCCTCAAAGGCAATGTCCTGGAGCGTGAAACATTGGGTCGGGGGATACAACTGGGGAGGATGACCAGTACCTCGCCCAGGAGGCCTCACTTGCTATGCTGGGCAGGGGCCTTGGTGGGGGATGGGAAGATTGGAAGGGATATACAGGGAAGAGGGAAGGAAGCGGATGTGGCCTTAAGTTAGGTACCATCCCGGCATTTGCCTGGAGGAGAAGTGGGAAACCACGGAAAAAACACTTCCAGGATGGCTGAGGTGGGAATCGAACCCACTTCTACTCAGTTGACCTCCCGAGGCAGAGTGGAGCCCGTTCCAGCCCTCGTACCACTTTTCAAATTTCGTGGCAGAACCGGGAATCGAACCCGGGCCTCCGGGGGTGGCAGCTAATCACATTAACCACTACACCACAGAGGCGGACAACCAGATAACAAGCAAGTAATTTCTGCTTGCACATGTGCAATGCTGTGCATAAGAGTTAAAGCAATATATGTTGCCTAAAGTCTGCCGCTATCTTTAGCAGTCCCCATTTTCTTGTCCTACATTATTTCAGTTTCTCAATAAATTACAAACTTCCAATTCCCTATTTTTTGATATTAGTCTTTGGACCCAGGATCTTAATAAACGACTCTCTTGAGAATTCATGTCAGCCTCCTCAGTTGTGATTAAAATCCCTCAAGCAGTCTCCTCGCTGCGGACTTAAGGCTGTCTTGCGTCACGCAGAGCGGGGGTGGTATTGACGTCATTGCGGGGGCACGTTTACACATTTCACACCGTAAAGTTCAGAGGTTAGCGGGTCCACATAGTATTGATCGGAAGCTGACTGCAGAGTGTGTGCCGCTTGCACCGCTGCGGAACACAGCCCAGTTAGAGCATTCAAAAACAATCTACATATTTGTTCAAAACGAGTAAATGTGTCCGACTCGTTGGCTGAATAGTCAGCGTCCTGGCCTTCGGTTCAGAGGGTTCCGGGTTCGATTCCCGGCCTGGTCGGGGAATTTACCTTCATTGGTTAATTCCAATGGCCCGAGGGCTGGGTGTTTGTACTGTCCCCAACATCCCTGCAACTCACACACCACATACAACACTATCCTCCACCACAATAACACGCAGTTACCTACACATGGCAGATGCCGCCCACCCTCATCGGAGGGTCTGTCTTACAAGGGCTCTACTCGGCTAGAAATAGCCACACGAAATTAAATTAAAACAAGTAAATGTATCTAAAAAGGAGGTTCAATACGGTGGAGAATTTTGTCTGCCTTTTAAGCATATGGACCTGTCGGGTTGAGTGGCTCAGACGGTTGAGGCGCTGGCCTTCTCACCCCAACATGGCAGATGGTATTTGAAGGTGTTCGAATACGTCAGTTTCGTGTCGGTAGATTTACTGGCATGTTAAGGAACTCCTGCGGGACTAAATACTGGCACCTCGGAGTAATTGGTAGGACGTAAAGCTAATAATTTTATTATTGATTATTAAGCATCTATACGTCCGCCTCTGTGGTGTAGTGGTTAGTGTGATTAGCTACCACCCCAGGAGCCTGGGTTCGATTCCCAGCACTGTCACGAAATTTGAGAAGTGGTACGAGGGCTGGAACGGGGTCCACTCAGCCTCGTGAGGTCAACTGAGTAGAGGTGCGTTCGATTCCCACCTCACCCATCCTGGCAGTTGTTTTCCGAGGTTTCCCAATTCCCCTACAGGTAAATGCCGGAATGGTACCTAACTTAAGGCCACGGCCGCTTCCTTCCCTCTTCCTTGTCTATCCCTTCTACTCTTCCCATCCCCCGCAAGGCCCCTGTTCAGCATAGTAGGTGAGGCCGCCTGGGTGAGGTACTGGTAATTCTCTCCACTTGTATCCCCGACCCGGAGTGTGAAGCTCCAGGACACTGCCCTTGAGGCGCTAGAGGTGGGATCCCTCGCTGAGTCCGAGGGAAAAACCAACCCTGGAGGGTAAACAGATTATGAAGGAAAGAAAGCATATATACCTTTATAAATGAAGTATACTATATTACGTTAGTGACCACTGTATTCTAGCCCTAATACGGATACCTACGATTAATGGCGTGTGGCCTCCGAACAGGTCTGGTGCAGATCTTTCGGGTTGACACCCGTAGGCGACTTGCGCGTTGATGAGGATGAAATTATGATGAAGACAACACATACACCCAGCCCCCGTGCCAGCGAAATTAACCAACGATTGTTAAAAGTCCTGACCCTGCCGGAAATCGAACCCGGGACCCCTGTGACCAAAGGCCAGTACGCTAACCATATATCCATAGATCCGGAAACCAATGAAGTTTAAAATCCGTGACCCGAGCGCGAATCGAACCCGGATCCCTGCGACCAAAGGCTAGTACGCTTATCATTTAACCACGGAGCCAGACATACCTACGATGAGAAACTCTAACAGAGGTGAGGTGAAGAATTTCATTTGTTATTAATAATAAGTCGCCGCAAGACCTATCTGTGTCGGTGCGACGTAAAACAACTAGCAAAAAAAAGAAAATTGGAAAGATTCACCAACGAGCTTGATATAGAAGTTGCCAAGATCCCACCGCAACCTGAGATGTACGAGGCATTTGTCAAATGCGTCCGGACAGCCTCTAGAAGGACCATTCCAAGAGGTTGTAGAACAAATTACATACCAGGAATGACTGATGACAGCAAACAGCTGATGAACCATTACAAAGATCTTTTTGAGGCTGACCCATTTGCTGATGAAACTATCCAGGTTGGTGAGGAATTGCTGCAAACTATCTCAGCAAATAGCAAAGTTAAGTGGACCTCAATGGTAGAGAATATGGACATGAAGTTGAACAGTAGGCGAGCCTGGAATCTCCCGAAAAACCTTAGCGGTGACCCAACAAAACCTAGAAACCTCACCACAATTACAGCAGACCAGATTGCAACCCAATTACTCATGAACGGGAAGATTAAAGTCGGAGTACACGGGAGCAACTGGAACGAACCCCAGGAAGTGAGAACCATAATCTCCAAGAACCCTTCACCTTGAATCAACTAGAGTCTGTCATCTCCACCTTGAAATTAAATAAGGCTGCTGGCATCGATGATATTATAGTAGAACAGATCAAGAAATTCGGCAGGACTACTCTGCAATGGCTGCTTACAATGATTAATGAGTGTGTATCTAAGCTTTACATTCTCAAGCTCTGGAGGAAAGCTCGAGTGGTTGCACTACTTAAGCCTGGTAAGGAGCCAAACGATCCTAAAAACTTTCGCCCAGTATCATTGTTATGTCATTGTTTCAAGATCTTCAAGCGCCTTATCCTTAACCGAATTAGTGGCATCCTCGAAGGAAAGTTAATTCCTCAACAAGCTGGTTTTCGACGTGGAAAGTCATGCTGCAGTCAAATCTTGAACCTTACTCAACACATCGAAGATAGTTTTGAACAGCGTAAGGTAACTGGAGTTGCCTTTGTTGACCTAACAGCCGCCTACGACACAATCAACCACAGGAAGTTGCTGAGGAAAATTTACCAGCTCACTAATGATTATCAACTAACATCTCTTATTGGCATTCTCCTGCAGAATAGAAGATTCCAAGTCTCTCTCCATGGTAAGAAGAGCAGATGGCGCGTACAAAAGAACGGTTTACCTCAAGGCAGTGTGCTAGCCCCTGTGCTCTTTAACATTTACACTAATGATCAGCCCATAATGGAACATACCAGGCTTTTCATCTATGCCTATGATACTGCAGTGGCTGCCTAAGGAAAGACATTTGAAGAGGTGGAGGGAAAGTTGACTTCTGCACTAGATACTCTTGGCTCTTACTATGAAGACAATCATCTAAAGGCAAATCCCAACAAGACTCAGGTGTGCGCATTTCACTTAAAGAATAGAGAAGCTCGGCGGGAACTGGACATTATATGACAAGGCAAACGACTAGAACATTGTCCAACACCTGTGTATCTAGGTGTTACTCTTGACCGAACACTGTCCTTCAAGAAACATTGCCACAACACCAGGCTGAAAGTTAATTCACGGAACAATATTTTGAGACAGCTCACAGCCACCACCTGGAGAGCAAGCCCTCACACCCTGAGAACCTCTGTCCTTGCTTTGTGTGTGTCTGCTGCAGAATACGCTCCACCTGTGTGGAGTGCATCCACTCACACCAAGCAGGTTGACATTGCATTCAACGATACCGTACGAATCTTGTCGGGATGTCTGAAGCCAACTCCAGTTGACAAACTCTACCCAATTGTCGGAATAGCTCCCCCCACTATCAGAAGGGCTGTTGCTGCTGATGCAGAGAGGACAAACAGACTAATGATTCTCGCCACCCACTGCATGATCACCAGGCTGTAGTCTGTCGACTGAAGTCGAGAAAGCGCTTCATCAGCAAGACTCAACCACTTGTAGGAACATCTGAGCCTAACCGCATCTCCAGGTGGAAGAGGATGCTGGCGCCTGATACTCCTGCAAAGGAAGATATAGCTCCAGGAAGTGACCTGCCCTACCTTTTGGAGATCACTTAATCGTCTTAGGGTGGGCGTACCTCTTTGCAAGACTAACATGCAAAAAATGGGCCATACTTCCAGCTGATGGAGATGCATCCAGCGAGTGTGGTGCAACACAAGATCTGAACCACCTGCTCATCTGTCCCCTACTAGAACATTCCTGCACTACGCAGGACCTGATCGAGGCGAACAACAAGGCTATATTTTGGAAATGCTGGCCGTGTGGTTAGAGGCGCGCAACTGTGAGCTTGAATCTGGGAGATAGTGGGTTCGAGCCCCACTGTCGGAAGCCCTGAAGATGGTTTTCCGTGGTTTCCCATTTCCACACTGGCAAATGCTGGGGCTGTACCTTCATTAAGTCCACGGCCGCTTCCTTCCCACTCCTAGGCCCTTCCTATCCCATCGTCGCCATAAGACCTATCTGTGTCGGCGCGTCGTAAAACAAATTGTAAAAAAAAAAAGATTTGATGTACTTCAAATATGCTCCAGTAACTACCTGCGATATTGAGCGGTCTTTTCCACGTTACAAGTCAATGTTGCGTGAAAATAGACGATCGTGCCTATTTAAAAACTTTAAAATGTATGTAATTTGCTATTGTAATTCTTTCTGAACGTCCATCAAAATGTGACATTTCTTTCTGTGCAGAATCGTGAGTTACCTCTGGATTGAGTAATGAAATAAAGTCAAAATATAATAATAATTACTGTAATATTATTACTTATTTATTAGTATTGAATGTGCTAGATTTCAAAAATATATTGTCAATATAATATTAATTTAAACAGCAGCAAGATTCTGAAAATTTCGAAAATATTTCCAAAGAATTTTGAAGTCATACTTATTGTCATATTTTAATACTTTTGTAGGTCATAAATGCATGCAAATTTCTAACATTTTAGGTCAAAACATCCGGGTCCTACTCATCACCACGAGAAAAGACCTGTAACCGTTATTTCAATTTCGTTAATGTAATTACCTCAATGAAGATTGTACCAGGAGGTACACCTCAACGCCGCGCATTCAAAGCTAGCGCCTAAATGAACTCCTCTATTGGTGAAACAATGAAACTGATTCTACGCCAACTGGGAGCTTTAATCAGAAGATGTCACCACCTAAATATTGAGTAATTTTGTTATTGTGCAGTTTCCTAACCTGAGTGAATATCTACTTGTTTTGTTTGACATTCATCAAGAAGTTTGGACATCTTTCCACAGATGACACCACTAAAAACTATGATCATGCAGCCTGGTGCGAAGTGAAGGAACCTGTTATTTAAAGAAGTTTTGTATTTCTAGGTTTCTTTAACTAATTGATGTTCATTTATTTTTGGGTTGACAGTATTTACCTTTTCTTTCCGCCAGTTTTGAATCCAACCAATTACTAATTTCTGCAATTAATTTTCCACCTCTCACAGGCTTCTTCTCCGATTCTGAGTGTTACTTTTGAAACCTACCAATAAAATTCAGAGGGTGTGTCTTGATTAATCGAGAATGATCTCGAATCTTCCCTGAGGGCTTATAAACTGCGGCTTTTCTCGTTTCTCGTCCATCTGAGTGTGTGAGCGCTTAGCAGGAGGCGGGCGGCTTCTTTCATCGGCAGCTAGTACATCTGCAAGGTAATGGCCACATAACATCTTGCTTTTCTAAAATGTAACTTCTTCCGGATAATGTAAAAACATAAAATCTTTACCTGTAAATCGGGAATAGAGAGTAAATTACCCTCTCGAGCTCCCCTTCATCTTGGTTTGAGGTGACTACGTTTTCTAACTATTTTCCGACTGTAATTGGTTAATGTAATTTCTATACGAGTCACCTCAGTAGTTTGGGAATAGCCCCTGTTTCTTCGGCCTAGAGCCCCTTAGGTTTTTTGGTGTTCATATCTAGGAGTGCAAGTTACGCCTCCATTTATTTTGTGTTTCGGGCCAGTTACTTAACCTGTTCTTTTCCTATAGGTTGGGTACGAGATACCCCTGTTTCAAATTGTAAGTTGTGCCTTGAAAGGCCTGAGATTGTGAGTTGATGTTGCCTTGAGTAGGCTTGAGAAATTGAGAGCCGGTTAGCTCTTTTACAAATTTTGTAACTGTTAAGTGTGCCTCTGGGGAGACTAAATATTGTGATTTAGGGAGCTAGTGCTCTGGAATTAGGGGATTTCTGCCCCTCATTAAATGATACATCTTTCTTTTGTAAAATTGTAAAACTATGGGCTTAAAACCCGAAGAGTTAAGGTTCTGAATCCTGGATGTCTCCCTATCTTGTGTAATGATTTCTACTTGTACCTGTAATAATGTCACAAAAAAAAATGTTAAGTTTGAAGTTCTGAAAATATTACCTTCAGTTTAAGTTTTAAATTCAATTTTTGACATTGTAGTTAGACCCAATCACCCCGGCACCTTATTTCACCCCGGAACAAAGATCATTCTTTATATTAACACCTACGTACAGAATGTTCCAATTGAAGTACCATCACCCGCCGTCCATCTCGCCACATTGTCTAGGTCCCCCTACATTCGCTAACAAACCTGGAACTCATTTACTACTCTAAACATCATCCGCAAATATCCTTATCTGTGATTGCACTTCTTCACTCATATCATTTATATATGTTGTTGTTTAAGTCATCGGTCCATAGACTGGTTTGATGCAGCCTCCGCGCCACCCTATCCTGTGCTAACCTTTTCCTTTCTACGTAACTGCTGCATCCTTCATCTGCTCTAATCGGCTTGTCATATTCATACCTTGGTCTACCTCTACCATTCTTAACACCTACAATTCCCTCAAAAACTAACTGCACAATTCCTGGGTGTCTTAAGATGTGTCCTATCATTCTATCTCTTCTTCTCGTCAAGTTTTGCCAAAATGACTTCCTCTCACCAATTCGATTTAGTATCTCTTCATTCGTGATTCGATCTGTCCATCACACCTTCAGCATTCTTCTGCTACGCCACATTTCAAAATTCTATCCTCGTTCTTTCTGAGCTAGTTATCGTCCATGTTACACTTCCATACAACGCCTCACTTCAGACTAAAGTCTTTGTAACTCCTATATCAATGCTCGAAGTGAAGGACTTTCTTTTCTTAAGAAAGGCCTTCCTTGCTTGTGCTAGTCTTCATTTTACGCCCTCCTTACTTCTGTCATCTTTAGTTATTTTACTATCCAAACAACAATAGTCATCTTCTTCCTTTAGGACTTCCTAATCTAATATTCCCGGCATCACCTGACTTCGTTCGACTGCACTCCTTGACTTCTGTTTCGGACTTAATTATTTTCATTTTGTACTCCTTACCCAAGTCTTTGTCCATACCATTCAGTAATTTCTCCAGATCTTCTGCAGTCTCAGATAAAATAACAATATAATCAGAAAATCTGAGGGTTTTGATTTCCTCTCCTTGGATTGTGATTCCTTTTTCATATTCCTCTTTGATTTCCTTTACTGCCTGTTCTATCATTCATACATATATCATAAAACATGAATATCCAGTAATATTGTCCTGTGGGACCCCCTTCTTAATCATTATAGGATTATATAACACTTCGCTTGCTCTATTCTCTGAGTTCTGTTTTCTAGAAATGTTCGTGCTTTGCTGTTGTTAACCAACATTCTGACACATAGAGGGCAACTGGGCACACTACAGTCAATTTGCCTACCCATTAGTGTTGGCTACTGAATGCATGATTCGAAGCAGTGTATCAATTCATTCAAGTATCCGAGTGAAACGATTCACAGGAACGGCGAGCTCACGGCACACGATTCAGCTTACTCCCAGCAGCGAGACAGTGAATCACGGCACATCGAAAGAATCGTGAATGAGCACGGCTCAGTGAGACACAAGATACACACGGCTCCTAATCGGCCGGACAGTGCTGAGTGGCGCACTCACTGGACGTTGACGGGGAGCCAAGCTTCCGCTGCAGCGGGACAGTGAATCACGGCACATCGAAAGAATCGTGAACGATCACAGCTCAGTGAGACACAAAATACACACGGCTCCTTATCGGCACACTGGACACTGGCGGAGAGCCGAATTTCCGTTGCAGCCAGACATACAGTGAGCCATGGCACACCGAAAGAATTGTGAACGATCACGGCTCAGTGAGACACAAGATACACACGGCTCCTTGTCAGCACAGTGGATCCTGGCGGAGAGCCGAGCTCCCGCTGCGACGAGACATACAGTGATCCATGGCACACCGAAAGAATCGTGAACGAGCACGGCTCAGTGAGACACAAGATACACACGACTCCTTATCGGCACACTGGACACTAGGGGAGAGCCGAGCTTCCGCTGCAGCGAGGCATGCAGTGAGCCATAGTACACTGAAAGAACCGTATGCTATAATGGACTCTCGAGCTCAGCTTATTTGAAAATTATACCCACTTGCATTCACTGTCCTCTTCTTACAGGGAGGTTTAAATAATAGATGGATTTATTTGCAGTCTTAAAAACGTAGTCAAAACATAATTCTCAAGTAGCTAGTAAGTACATAGGCTACTAGGTTATACAATTTATTAGTTTAATGAATCTTAGTATTACACTGACTGACAGAGCAAATGCAACACCAAGAAGGAGTGGTCAGAACTTTATGCCAATTGCAGGGTAGACTGACGTCACTGAGGTATGCTCATGATGTGAAATGCGCCGCTGTGCTGCGCACGTAGCGAACGATAAATGGGACACGGCGTTGGCGAATGGCCCACTTCGTACCGTGATTTCTCAGCCGACAGTCATTGTAGAACGTGTTGTCGTGTGCCACAGGACACTTGTATAGCTAAGAATGCCAGGCCGCCGTCAACGGAGGCATTTCCAGCAGACAGACGACTTTACGAGGGGTATGGTGATCGGGCTGAGAAGGGCAGGTTGGTCGCTTCGTCAAATCGCAGCCGATACCCATAGGGATGTGTCCACGGTGCAGCGCCTGTGGCGAAGATGGTTGGCGCAGGGACATGTGGCACGTGCGAGGGGTCCAGGCGCAGCCCGAGTGACGTCAGCACGCGAGAATCGGCGCATCCGCCGCCAAGCGGTGGCAGCCCCGCACGCCACGCCAACCGCCATTCTTCAGCATGTGCAAGACACCCTGGCTGTTCCAATAACGACCAGAACAATTTCCCGTCGATTGGTTGAAGGAGGCCTGCACTCCCGGCGTCCGCTCAGAAGACTACCATTGACTCCACAGCATAGACGTGCACGCCTGGCATGGTGCCGGGCTAGAGCGACTTGGATGAGGGAATAGCGGAACGTCGTGTTCTCCGATGAGTCACGCTTCTGTTCTGTCAGTGATAGTCACCGCAGACGAGTGTGGCGTCGGCGTGGAGAAAGGTCAAATCCGGCAGTAACTGTGGAGCGCCCTACCGCTAGACAACGCGGCATCATGGTTCGGGGCGCTATTGCGTATGATTCCACGTCACCTCTAGTGCGTATTCAAGGCACGTTAAATGCCCACCGCTACGTGCAGCATGTGCTGCGGCCGGTGGCACTCCCGTACCTTCAGGGGCTGCCCAATGCTCTGTTTCAGCAGGATAATGCCCGCCCACACACTGCTCGCATCTCCCAACAGGCTCTACGAGGTGTACAGATGCTTTCGTGGCCAGCGTACACTCCGGATCTCTCACCAATCGAATACGTGTGGGATCTCATTGGACGCCGTTTGCAAACTCTGCCCCAGCCTCGTACGGACGACCAACTGTGGCAAATGGTTGACAGAGAATGGAGAACCATCCCTCAGGACACCATCCGCACTCTTATTGACTCTGTACCTCGACGTGTTTCTGCGTGCATCGCCGCTCGCGGTGGTCCTACATCCTACTGAGTCGATGCCGTGCGCATTGTGTAACCTACATATCGGTTTGAAATAAACATAAATTATTCGTCCGTGCCGTCTCTGTTTTTCCCCCAACTTTCATCCCTTTCGAACCACTCCTTCTTGGTGTTGCATTTGCTCTGTAAGTCAGTGTATATCTTAGTTGACATTTGACAATTATACTCGACTCTAGCCTGCCCTATGAGTTATGCTCATGACCACTCAAAAGTACCTGCTTTATATTGGGAAGAACGGCTCAGTACTCTCTCAGTTCATATGTCACCTCATTGCACAAGACTTCAATCATATGTGGACAGTAAGTGAGCCGACTGACGCAGTAACTTAACCAACAGTATGTTGAATCAGAAAACCAGCGGGCTACTGTACATCTCGGGTAGCCTATACAAAATATGACGATTTAAAAAGTCCTCAGGTGATAGAAAAATACATAGTTTCAAAAAGGACTGAGCTAGTTGGACGTGCGGTTAGTATCGCGTAGGTATGTGCTTGCTTTCGGGGGATGTTGGGTTGGAATCCCACCGTCGACAGCCGTTAAGATGGTTTTCCGTAGTTTCCCCATTTTCACATCAGGAAATGCTGGGACTGTAACTTAATTAAGGCCATGGCTGCTACCTTCCTAATCGTGACCTTTCCGACCCTGCGTCGCCGGAAACCTTCGATGTATTAGAGTGACTAGCATTGTTTTCTAAGAAAGGAATTCATAGTATGAAGACCAGATTGCAGCTGCGAGCACTGAATGCTGTTGTGCTGTCTTACCAGTACATACTACACAGATGTAGTAGGAGCGGTGACTAATGTGCCGTGAATCGGATCACTGTATCGATTCAGTAACGTGAACGGAATCAAATGAATCGATTCAGTAAAATGAGTCGAATGTCCCATCACTACTACCCATACGTTGAAAATACACTAGAAGTGTTCGTATCCGTACCGATAAAACCAGTCGACGGTCTGAAATTATATCCTAAAGAGGTGGGTTTTTTCAAAAATGTTAAAATATATTTTCTTATACTAGGTGTTACCATATTCCACCTAAACGTATACCAGAGACTGGGAATCCATTATTTCCTGTTGTTACAATACTTAAGTATCAGTCATTTTGCACCCTTCTGGATGAGCAGGTAGTGATTGTATTTTTTTTTTAATCTCATTGTGGCTGTTGTAACAGTAGACGCCACCGGGAGAATTTGACCGTGCGGTTAGGGGCGCGCAGCTATGAGCTTGCATCCGGGAGATAGTAGGTTCGAACCCCACTGTCGGCAGTCCTGAAGATGGTTTTCCGTGGTTTTCCATTTTCATACCAGGCAAATGCTGGGGATGTATCTTAATTAAGGCCATGGCCGCTTCCTCCCACTCCTAGATCTCTTCTATCGCATCGTCGCCGTAAGACCTATCTGTGTTGGTGCGACGTAAAGCATATAGTAGTACTAGAGACGTCCCTCCAGTGTGTGCGTCATGGCAAATTTGTTTTAAGTTTGGAGTGGATTTTAGATTTTTAACACCTAGTTATTTCATATGAAGTGTTTTTAGAATAGTTTCACATAAATAAAAGTTCTGTGCAAGATTATTCGTCTTTCACCAGTGAGAAGCGTGGTCTCGGTATGCAATATTATTTATGGTTTCAACGAGGTAGTGGTGGTGGTGGTGGTGGTGGTGGTGGTAGTGGTGGTCGTGGTGATTATTGTTTTAAGAGGAAGTACAATTAGGTAACCATCCTCTAGGCTATATAACACTAATCTGAGGGAAAAATAGAAGGCATCCGACACTTCCAAAAAAGAAGATATCGGCCAAAGGAAGATAAGGGCCACGAAGGGCGTGAAAATGAAAGACTCCCTAGGCCTCGGGAACCTAATACCGTCGGGGTCGGAAAAGAACAAGAGTTGACCAAGCGAGATCGGATAGTATAGATGAAAGTGAGGCGCCTGGCACAAGTAAGTGGAAGCAATGTCAGGACTCAGGTAAGGGCTCCGCGGTCGCCAACCAACGCTCCAAAGTTCAGAGCCCTGGGGTCCATTTTAGTCTCCTATTACGACAGGTAGGAGATATCGTGGGTGTTATTCTACCGGCCCCACCCACAGTGAGAGGTATGGTACGAGGCGTAGACTCTGTGATGGCACAGTTCTAGATGAGCGTGACGAACTTCTTGCACCCCAAACGTGCAGAATTCTAGAGACATTTAGCACTTAGCTCTTTCAGTGACTTTCGCCCCGAAGGTGAAGAACATTCAAAATAACTTGTACTTTTCACTTCCCGTCGATTGGTTGAAGGAGGCCTGCACTCCCGGCGTTCCGCTCAGAAGACTACCATTGACTCCACAGCATAGACGTGCACGCCTGGCATGGTGCCGGGCTAGAGCGACTTGGATGAGGGAATGGCGGAACGTCATGTTCTCCGATGAGTCACGCTTCTGTTCTGTCAATGATAGTCACCGCAGACGAGTGTGGCGTCGGCGTGGAGAAAGGTCAAATCCGGCAGTAACTGTGGAGCGCCCTACCGCTAGACAACGCGGCATCATGGTTTGGGGCGCTATTGCGTATGATTCCACGTCACCTCTAGTGCGTATTCAAGGCACGTTAAAGGCCCACCGCTACGTGCAGCATGTGCTGCGGCCGGTGGCACTCCCGTACCTTCAGGGGCTGTCCAATGCTCTGTTTCAGCAGGATAATGCCCGCCCACACACTGCTCGGATCTCCCAACAGGCTCTACGAGGTGTACAGATGCTTCCGTGGCCAGCGTACTCTCCGGATCTCTCACCAATCGAACACGTGTGGGATCTCATTGGACGCCGTTTGCAAACTCTGCCCCAGCCTCGTACGGACGACCAACTGTGGCAAATGGTTGACAGAGAATGGAGAACCATCCCTCAGGACACCATCCGCACTCTTATTGACTCTGTACCTCGACGTGTTTCTGCGTGCATCGCCGCTCGCGGTGGTCCTACATCCTACTGAGTCGATGCCGTGCGCATTGTGTAACCTGCATATCGGTTCGAAATAAACATCAATTATTCGTCCGTGCCGTCTCTGTTTTTTCCCCAACTTTCATCCCTTTCGAACCACTCCTTCTTGGTGTTGCATTTGCTCTGTCAGTCAGTGTATTTGATTATATTCTTTACGACCATACCTCAAGTGTCTGCACGGATTTCTTTCTTTCTTAATCTGCTTACTTTCCAGGGGTTTTTTCCCTCGGACTCAGCGAAGGATCCCACCTCTACCGCCTCAAGGGCAGTGTCCTGGAGCGTGAGACATTGGATCGGGGGATACAACTGGGGAGAATGATCAGTACCTCGCCCAGGCGGCCTCACCTGTTATGCTGAACAGGGGCCTTGGTGGGGGGTGGGAGGATTGGAAAGGATAGACAAGGAAGAGGGAAGGAAGTGGCCGTGGCCTTAAGTTAGATACCATCGCGGCATTTGCCTGGAGGAGAAGTGGGGAACCACGAAAAACCACTTCCAGGATGGCTGAGGTGGGAATCGAACCTACCTCTACTCAGTTGACCTCCCGAGGCTGAGTGAACCCCGTTCCAGCCCTCGTACCACTTTTTCAAATTTCGTGGCAGAGCCGGGAATGGAATCCGGGCCTCCGGGGGTGGCAGCTAATCACACTAACCACTACACCACAGAGGCGGAGTGCACTGATTTCCGTTCACAAATATAAAAGATTTATATGTACGGTATAGCCTATAGACCCACTATTCATGGAAGCTGTCTTTTGATCGCAGCTGAAAAAATCGAACCCTTCAAAGATCATCCTACAAGGGAAACGTAACGAACTGATAGCGTAAAGATTAAGTTTTGAAATAATAAATTAGTAAATCCGTCAATCAATGTTTCATCTCGTTTGGCAAAGTTAAAATTTCATTACGTATTATGGACGATCCGTAGGCCCTAGTTCTATAAATATTAGGAATGAAGATATTTTGAGACTTTAAAGCTTAGTAACATCGTCTCTGACTTCTCATCAAGACGAACGCGGTTCGAATCCCGTCCAATACGTATAGTAGTTTTGAAGTGAAGTGTCACGTCCTTGTGGTTCTGAACCCACGGAAAACTGCTATGATCATATTAACAGTCATGTTAAAATAAAGCCTTGATTTTAAGATAAATAAATCAGAAGTTGAACGGATTTCAGGCAATTATTATAAATATTGAGGACGGATAATTATCTTAACGAATCGTTCAATCTTAGAGAAGTTGAAATAAATGGTAAGCTATAGAAAATGGTAACACTGAACGCGGTGGATGGGCAAGTGTTTTGACATTAAGTTTCACCATAAAGCCCTTTTGAGAGGGAAAGTCTGCAGATAACGTCAGCGTTGTCGATTACTAATTCCTTTCATAGTCTGACCAAAAGAGAATTCTAAGTAGGCCTACAGTGACGCCAAGAAATTGACAGCAAACTGCTGACACTTTGCATGAGAAAAAATCCACTTGACAGGCGGATTCACTGAAGAAAGAAATACTGAAAGAAACCATCTCATCTAAGGAGTGAGTGAATTTGTTATTTCCCATCCTGGTAGGAATATGAAATAACTGTAACAGTTCAATGCACAAAGGATTCGTCTCACAGTACATGCGCGTAACCGCCATGTTGCCCCACTGCGCGAGGTACCCATATTTATTCGACGGGCTGGCCTCGCACAGATACAGGCCCCGCCCCACGTGGCCCAGGTAGAGTTTCCATAGCAACCAGAGGGTAGTAACACGGGCCGTAGAGTTTGTAGGTCAACAAGAGCGCCACTGCACAACTAACGTACGTAGTGCAATAAATAACACTATTGGAATTAAGCATGGTAATGAATGTCAAGATAACATTTATATCACCATTGTTGACATGCACACGAAGTTCAAGAACAAAATGAAGAAGTAAATATTTTGTTCTTCCTATATTTTCTTCTTAGGAATTAATTTATAAGAGCTTAAGAAGATGATAAGTTATTCTCACAACGGGACTAATCTTAACTAAAAGTAAGGAAAGTCAGTCTATAAAGATTAGCACGCAAAACAAACAAACTCTCGATACAGATAACTATTTCCCCAGTCAGAAAGAAAATATGTAAAACAAATTGATATCAAAATATACTTTGTATCACTGGAATTTTTCTTCGGGCAGGGATCTAGAAAGAGTAACAAAATTAGCACCAGTAGACCTAAAATAGTCCGCCTCTGTGGTGTAGTGGTTAGTGTGATTAGCTGCCACCCCTAGAGGCCCGGGTTCGATTCCCAGCTCTGCCACGAAATTTGAAAAGTGGTACGAGGGCTGGAACTGGCTCCACTCAGCCCCGGGAGGTCAACTGAGTAGAGGTGGGTTCGATTCCCACCTCAGCCATTCTGGAAGTGGTTTTCCGTGGTTTCCCACTTTTCCCCCAGGCAAATGCCGGCATGGTACTTAACTTAAGGCAACGGCCGCTACCTTACCTCTTCCTTGCCTGTCCCTTCTAATCTTCCCATCCCCCCCGCAAGGTCCCTATTCAGCAAAGCAGTTGTGGCCGCCTGTGCGAGGTACTGGTAATCCTCCCCAGTTGTATCCCCGGTCCAGAGTCTGAAGCTCTAGGACACTGCCCTTGAGGCGGTAGAGGTGTAATCCCTCGCTGAGTCCGAGGGAAAACAGATAAAGAAGAAGAAGAAGACCTAAAATAATTTCAGCTGCTACCTACCATCTACTCGTATTTGTCCAGTCCATTTCCAGGGTTGAACACTAATTAAAAGTACATTATGAGCATATTACGTACCTATTTTGAGGGGTAATCTTATTATACATGAATATTACACATTTCAATGAAACCAATACTCCACAATTCACCTGTATTTCATCAGTGAATAAGCCTCTGTGGCTCAGGCGGCAGCGCGTCGGCTTCTCACCGCTGGGTTCCGTGGTTCAAATCCCGGTCACTCCATGCGATATTTGTGCTGGACAAATCGGAGGCGAGACAGGTTTTTCTCCGAGTACTCCGGTTTTCCCTGTCTTCTTTCATTCCAGCAACTCTCCATTATCATTTCATTTCACCTCATTAATCATTGCCTCCAGAGGAGTGCGACAGGCCTCGACAGCCGGCACAATTCCTATCCTCGCCGCAAGATGGCGCTTCATTCACTCCATCCCCGACCCGGTCACTGACTGGGAAACAGGTTGTAGGATTTTTTTTTTTTTTTTTTCATCAGTGAATGAATGTTTCCACAGCATTCTCCAGGCAAAGTCTTGGATTGTGAGAACATGCTTTCACAAAAGAGGACAGTTTCTTGCCTCCCTCCCTTGACCTTCTTTTGACAGCAAACATCACAGTCCATCAGTACTCAGCACGAAGGTTGGATGAATCCTCAACAGTTCCACCATAAGCTGTCATAGATGGCCAAGGCATCACTGAAGAGGTGCATAAAGGAAAAGCAGTGAAGTAGTTTACCATTACTTTCTTCACTGAGCCATTATATACCACTCTATCAAGCCCACAGAAATGTATGCATCAGTCATCCCTCTGAGTGGCATTTCACATCATTCATAACAGGAATTAGCTGCATAAGGAACAGCATTACCAGCATCGCTCCTGTCTCAGTTTCTTTCAGAAAAATTGTCAGAGTCAAGGATGAGACTGAGAAAACTCAATGAAATTGATAACCATGATTTATCCCATATCACCGATTAAGTGGCTGCGCGGTTTGCATTCGGGAGAACCCTACTGTCGGCAGCACTGAAGATATTCTTCCGTGGCTTCCTATTTTCACACCAGGCAAATGTTGGGGTTGTACCTTAAAAAAGGTCACGTTCGCTTCTTCCCATTCCTAGCACTTTCGTATCCCATCGTCGCCATAAGACCTGTCTATGTCAGTCCGACGTAAAATATCAGAAGTGCATTATAAACATTACGTCTCAATAATAATACATAAGATGGAAAGAGCATATGGTAAAACAAATCATTTTTATTACAAAAAGTGTCTATCTAAAAATCTTAAAATAAAGCACTACACTACAGTGGTGAAACTGGTGAGTGCCTGGTACTACACTATAGATTAGATAAACTTGAGGTACTAGAAAAGAGAATCATAAGAACAATCTTAGGCCCTGTGAAAGCAACAGAAGTATAGAAATTAATATCTAATGAGGAAATATACAGGAACATAGAAAACATAACAGAAACCATAAGTAAAATGAGATTGCAATTTTTGGACATATTTACAGAATGGATGATTCCAGATTAACAAAAATGATTCTCAAGTACCTTTTGGGACAAAAAGGCAACAACTAGCTGGATTCAAGAAATAAAGAAAGAAATAATATAAGAGAAGAAGAAACTATGGGCAGAGAGATTTTTAGAAAGAGGGTAGTAACTATGGAAGAATTCCGAGGAAGATTGAACAAGAAGCCTGGTGCGAAGTGGTCCGAGAATAGATACTGTTTCTGCTAACGCACTTAAATTCAATACAACTTGCTGCCACTTCTTGGTAGGAATAAATACGTGCCTGCCGAAAATCACACAAAAGGACAAAAATACACCACCACTCATAAACGACCCAGCCTCTCGATTAAATAGGATGTACCCACCTTTCAAACATGCAGGCGGACCTGTGAGTAACTATACAGGTTCTGCCACACACTGCTAACAAAGACATCTGTAATTGTCCGATAACAGCCGCCATCCGATACTCCCCGATCCTTCCCAACTGCATCTATCAAGAAATGTCAACAGCAGGAGAGGAGAAGATAATACCTGTTGATAATAGTCATCTTGCTCAGGTTCGCAGCCATTCAGACTTGTAGTTTCTGAACTCCCTCATATGGAAGCGGCCACCCATTTTTCATTGAGCTCGCGGTCCAGATTTCACAGGTATTGATTTTCAGTTCTGGGCAAACAATGAAGCGTACCACAGAGTCGTACCTGGAAGGGCTCCAATACTAATCCTGCACCCGACCTACTCAAGATCTCGAGTACACAATTAACTTGATTGGAGGGACTACAAGTGAATCCACCGTTCGCCAGAAGGATCATGGTTCGGTATAGATTGTAGCGCACGTTTATATCAAATGAAATAATATTAAGAAGAACTTATAAAACTGCAATCATCTAGCATTTGATTGGGTCCATTAGCATATGACTTTGTCGCTGCCGTTTCATCAAAATGACTGTAGTTCGAATACCTATTGTGGGTGGGGGTGGTAGAACAAAATCCACGATATCCCTTGCCTGTCATAAGAGACGACTAGAAGGGGACCAGGGGCTCTCTAGTTGGGAGGGAAGGTTGAGACCACGGGGGCCTTAGCTGACTCCGAGAATTTCTTCCGTCTCCTCACATTAATCTTATCTTTCCGACCTCCCTTGAAAAACTCTTCTTCTCCGACCCCGACTGTGTTAGGTTTGCGAATTCTTCTTCTTCTTTACTTCATGGGGCCTCTAAATATTAGTTCCTAATTAGCGTCGACCTCTAAAATCTTTTGCTACCATGTTTTTCCTTCATTTCCACCTAGATATACCTGCTCCCTTCACAAAGCTGCAGTTTGTTCTTATTGGGTCTTCTTGGACTTTTTCTCTCTCTTCACCTGGTAGTCCTAGAGTGGAGAGTCTGATTCTACCCACCGCCTCACATTCGAAAAGTATGTGTTCAGCTGATTCCTCTGCTTCATTGCATTTCCTACATATATTGTCTCTTAATACTCCAATTATATGTAGGTGTTTTTTTCAGATGGCAGTGTCCTGTCAACAGTCCTACTACCCATCTTAATATTTTCTCTGCTGAGTTTCAACAGTTCTTTAGTATGTTTTTTGTTTGGTGCTTTTATCAGTTCCTTTGCAAGCCTGCATCCTGGAGTATTTTTCCAATTCTCCATTTGTTGCCTTTGTACCCATTTTCCTATGTAGTGTCGGGCTTGTCCATAGGAAATCCCGCATACAGGTTCTGGGCTTGGGGTGTGTTTCTGCCCTTTTCTGGTCAGTTTATCTGCCTTTTCATTTCCTTCTATACCTGCATGCCCCGGTACCCATATTATTTTGACAATGTTGTACATTGAGAGCTTCAGGAGAAGTGAATGGCAATACCAGATAATTCCTGATATTATCCGGACTGGTTCTAGTGCCTTAATGGCTGCTTGGCTGTCCCTAGAAATAAAAATTTTCTTATTCCCATAGTTCATTTTCAGATTTTCTTCAAGACATGTTGTGATAGCTATCACTTCCGCTTGAAAGACTGTAGTGTTTGCCAAGGCTCATCTGGACTGATCTCTCAGGTCTTCCCCAGTTGATCCTTCCTCCTGTGCCATCCCCGTCTTTGAGCCATCAGTCCGCCACACTATATCTTCTTTTACAGTATTCCATTTGTGGATCGCCCAGTCTTCTTACTTTATTGCCTGGGTCTCAAACGGTTTTTCAAAGTTGTTTGCGAATCCTAGGGAATCTATCATTTTCACCTTCGTGGCTCTTTGACCGATACCTTCATTTTTCGAAACGTTGTAGAAGTCCCATTTTTTTCTCTCTGATTAGTGTTAGCAGAGGCTGGTTGCCCACTTATAATTCATCTTAAAACAATAATCACCACCACCATCACCATAGTTCGAATTCTGAGCAAAGTTCGCATGATTGAGAAGAAAGATCTATTAATTGGAATTTCATGTAAAAACTGTAGTTCCTATGGCGAATGACTTAAGACTGATCGTACCGTATGGCCCAAAGTTTGCTAAATAAACTAACAGAAACTAAATGATGTCAATATCTTCAAGAATTTACGAGATTTCTGAACCTACTCCTACAGTGAAATACCTACTCCATTTAGTTTTCATTTTTTCCAGCAACTTGAAAAAATCTTATCCAGCCCTTGTGACAAGCTGTTTATTGAGTTTCAGACCAAAAATGTGTACGAAGGTAACTTCGCTCAACTATACTAACGTTTTAGAGACCACCATCAAGAGTGAGAATGTCATCAGTTTAGAAGTAATGTGGTGATGGGGAAGCCAGCCAACCAGCCGGCCGGCTTTGGCTCACCCGCACGCGGGCAGTCAGGTTTTATATGGAAAAGTCCTGTAGTTTGTAACAAAACACTCTACCACAAATAACACGGTTACACAGATTTATAGAATGTACTTTCACTGACACGTGGGGCTGATGATCGACGATACCATGTCTCACTCCCTTCATGTGAATTATAACAACAAAGTGTAAGCTGTTTGTATGTTATAACCAAGAAGGAAGGGACGTAATTGACACCGCTATGCAGCAAGGAGAACAACGGCGAAGTAGAGATGGAGTACCTATTGTCTCCTTATCTCAGCATACACACCAATTGTTCCTCCACTCTCGAAGACTTCTCCGTTGATATTGCATTCACAACAAAGGTTGCGTTTATCAGTGTTGACCAAATGTCTCACAGTGATAAAAATCATATCACGTCACTTCGTATACAAACTAGTTTGTACTGATAATATTTTGAGTCTATAAAGAAATCAGAATGGAGTTGTTGAAATGTATCTGTAAATTATGTGACGAGAGCTCAAGAATTTATCTTGAGAGAATCTGGAGTTCGAACATTAGCAGATAGCTACAAAATTAAATAAGTAATCATAATAAAAGTGAATAAATGTCCGACTCATTTGCTGAATGCTCAGCGTTGAAGCCTTCGGTTCAAAGAGTCCCGGGTCCGATTCCCGGCTGGGTCGGGGATTTTAATCGCCTCTGAATTATTCTTTTGACCCGGGGACTGGGTGCTTGTGTTTATCCCAACACTTTCTTCTTCATATTCAGACAACACACTACACTACCAACCACCACAGAAACACGCGATAGTGATTACATCCCTCTATATAGGGTAGGCATCCGGCTGTAAAACAGGGCCAAATCCACATGTGCTACAAAGTTCCCACGCGCGACGCCACAGGTGTGGGAAAAATAGGTAAAAAAAGAAGAAGAATAAAAGTGAATAATCGTCACCATAAGACCTATCTGTGTCGGTGCGACGTAAAGGCACTAGCAAAAACAGTGAATAAACATGAAACAGATCAAATATATCAGCTTTTGGTTTCCTTACGCACCCGTTCGGAGAACAAAATCTTCAGAACGGAAATAACTGTTTTATTGTTTCAGGTAAACTCTTCGGGACGCAGCCTACCAATATATCGACTGTCGGTTTCATAGGAATAGCAGAGTAATGTCCTATTAAGTGCGGGCTCTGTGGTCAACGCTCCTAGTGAACACAACAGATGTTTTGGCCAAACAAGCTATAAGGAAGTTCCGGTGCGCTGTTGTAGTGAATTTATGTAGATTTAAAAAAAAAAAAACAAGTGAACGTAATTGCGGTGAAATCAGAGTGATAAATCGAAAATGATAAAATTATGGAGATAGATAGATAGATATGGTTTATTTTAACTGGCAAAGTTCGGGACACGTGTCCCTGTATTGCACTTAACCAGTGAATACATAGATAACATAAAATAAAAATAAAAAATACTGAATAAATGAAAAAAAGAGACTGAAACAAAGTACTATGCTACTATGCTATCCTCCTGTACATAAAATATCTATTATAATGCACAATATAAATTAACATATTGCTTCCTAAGTACAATAATATAATACCTACAAAAAATTAGCATACACCATACAACGAATAATAATAATAATAATAATAATAATAATAATAATAATAATAATAATAATAATAATAATAATAATAATAATAATAATAATAATAATAATAATATAATAATAATAATAATAATGTCCGCCTCTGTGGTGTAGTGGTTAGTGTGATTAGCCGTCACCCCCGGAGGCCTGGGTTCGATTCCCGGCTCTGCCACGAAATTTGAAAAGTTGTACGAGGGCTGGTGCGGGGTCCACTAAGCTTCAGGGGGTCAACTGAGTAGAGGTGGGTTCGATTCCCACCTCAGCCATCCTGGAAGTGGTTTTCCGTGGTTTCCCACTTCTCCTCCAGGCGAATGTCGGGATGGTACCTAACTTAAGGCCACGGCCACTTCCTTCCCTCTTCCTTGCCTATCCCTTCCAATCTTCCCCTCCTCCCGCAAGGCCCCTGTTCAGCATAGCAGGTGAGGCCGCCTGGGCGAGGTACTGGTCATTCTCCCCAGTTGTATCCCCCGACCAAGTGACTAAAGCTCCAGGACACTTCCCTTGAGGCGGTAGAGGAGTGATCCCTAGCTGAGTCCGAGGGAAAGCCGACCCTGGAGGGTAAAGAGATGATGATGATGATGATAATAATAATAATAATAATAATAATAATAATAATAATAATAACAATAATTCATTGCCATAGGACCTACCTGTGTCGGTGCGACGTAAAGCCAATAGTAATAATAATAATAATAATAATAATAATAATAATAATAATAATAATAATAATAATAATAATAATAATATAGATAAATCTACTAATATTTACAATTAATTTGTCCAATTCCAGAAATATATCTCATTGACGAATGTTACAGTTTTCGTGTGTTTACTGTCGGTGAAACACATCACAAAATGGGGTTCGGGATAAGGATAACTATGCAGGAAACCACAGCTGAGTACTCTCCAACACTATTGATGAATGATATAATAAAAATAAGAAGTAGAAGAAGAAGAAGAAGAAGAAGAAGAAGAAGAAGAAGAAGAAGGACCCTGAGAAGGAGAAGAAGAAGAAGAAGAAGAAGAAGAAGAAGAAGAAGAAGAAGAAGAAGAAGAAGAAGAAGAAGAAGAAGAAGAAGAAGAAGAAGAAGAAGAAGACTATCGCACTACGAGCTCGTTTCATAGAGATATTTTGAGCACCTACTTTTAAACTTCCGTGGTTTGATATCCCTCTGACCTCCTGCGGAAGGAAGCTCCATACATGGCTGGCCACAACAGTGAAGGATTTGTTGTAGGTTGAGGATTTATGCTTAGGAATAGCGAGCAATGTTGAGCTCAGCGCTTTGGTATTTTTATCATGGTGTTCAGAAAGGCTATGAAATCGTTCGTACAGGTAAATTGGGGATTGTAATGTAAGGATTCGGTGCAATGAAGTCAGGGTATGGAGCTTGCACCTGCCCGAGGTCGACGTAAGACTGGGTAACATGATCTGAAAATTTCAGATTACATATAAATCTTACACAGGCATTCTGTGCATGTTGTAGTTTATCTCGAAGCTCGGTTTTCGCGTCTTTGTAAACTACGTCACAATAATCGAATATTGGAAGAACGAGGGTTTCAACTAGTTTCTTCTTTAAACTGAACGAGAAAGTAAATTTGAAATTGCTCATGTGTGCAACATTGCAAAAACTCGTCTACTCACAGATGTTGTCTGATCCGTCCACGAGAGATGCTGGTCAATGATTAGTCTGAAAATGGCAGCTGTGAGAGGTTAAAATTCGTAATATCCTTATATTAGATTATTCACTGATTCCTGAGCTAAACAGTCTTACGAGAAAGTGGCACCATGACAACTAAAAGAGTTGTTAAACAAAACCAAATAAATCATATTTATGTGTATGGCTTATAATGGAGGACAGGAATGAACGTAGGTCTCCTTCAAGCAATGTTCAGGGTAAGGTAGGAAGACTAGGACGAGGGGAATAAATGGGATAAATTGTGGAAAACAGGTGAAATTGAGGGTTAAGGAACCTAGTCAGGTTGAGATTTAGGGAGAGGTATCGGTAAGCAAATCAGTATGAGTCACTGCTGGTAGACGAACAAACGGAAGACGGACAACAGGGAAATTTTACAGAGAAGGGAGGAGGTAACAGGAAATAGAAATGCAGAGCAGAACAAAAGAAGAGGGATGTTGATGATGATGATGATGATGATGATGCTTGTTATTCAAACGAGCCTAACATCTAGGTCATCGAACTCTAATTTTACGAAAGGAGACGAAATGCAATGAAAATTTAAAAGTTAAAAATTCAGAATTCTCAACGTGATGATGAAGAATGAATGAATGAATATGAATTTAAAACGATCAGTGGATCCGACCCGCTAGCAAAGTAGAACCATTGTATTTCTCAAGTTGCGGAACTAATGAAAAGCAGCGTAAACTCACGTTGTTCCACAGATTATGGTACTACTCACAAGTACACTGACTGACAGAGCAAATGCAACACCAAGAAGGAGTGGTTCGAAAGGGATGAAAGTTGGGGAAAAAACAGAGACGGCACGGACGAATAATTGATGTTTATTTCAAACCGATATGCAGGTTACACAATGCGCACGGCATCGACTCAGTAGGATGTAGGACCACCGCGAGCGGCGATGCACGCAGAAACACGTCGAGGTACAGAGTCAATAAGAGTGCGGATGGTGTCCTGAGGGATGGTTCTCCATTCTCTGTCAACCATTTGCCACAGTTGGTCGTCCGTACGAGGCTGGGGCAGAGTTTGCAAACGGCGTCCAATGAGATCCCACACGTGTTCGATTGGTGAGAGATCCGGAGAGTACGCTGGCCACGGAAGCATCTGTACACCTCGTAGAGCCTGTTGGGAGATGCGAGCAGCGTGTGGGCGGGCATTATCCTGCTGAAACAGAGCATTGGGCAGCCCCTGAAGGTACGGGAGTGCCACCGGCCGCAGCACATGCTGCACGTAGCGGTGGGCATTTAACGTGCCTTGAATACGCACTAGAGGTGACGTGGAATCATACGCAATAGCGCCCCAAACCATGATGCCGCGTTGTCTAGCGGTAGGGCGCTCCACAGTTACTGCCGGATTTGACCTTTCTCCATGCGGACGCCACACTCGTCTGCGGTGACTATCACTGACAGAACAGAAGCGTGACTCATCGGAGAACACGACGTTCCGCCATTCCCTGTGGAGTCAATGGTAGTCTTCTGAGCGGACGCCGGGAGTGCAGGCCTCCTTCAACCAATCGACGGGAAATTGTTCTGGTCGATATTGGAACAGCCAGGGTGTCTTGCACATGCTGAAGAATGGCGGTTGACGTGGCGTGCGGGGCTGCCACCGCTTGGCGGCGGATGCGCCGATCCTCGCGTGCTGACGTCACTCGGGCTGCGCCTGGACCCCTCGCACGTGCCACATGTCCCTGCGCCAACCATCTTCGCCACAGGCGCTGCACCGTGGACACATCCCTATGGGTATCGGCTGCGATTTGACGAAGCGACCAACCTGCCCTTCTCAGCCCGATCACCATACCCCTCGTAAAGTCGTCTATCTGCTGGAAATGCCTCCGTTGACGGCGGCCTGGCATTCTTAGCTATACACGTGTCCTGTGGCACACGACAACACGTTCTACAATGACTGTCGGCTGAGAAATCACGGTACGAAGTGGGCCATTCGCCAACGCCGTATACCATTTATCGTTCGCTACGTGCGCAGCACAGCGGCGCATTTCACATCATGAGCATACCTCAGTGACGTCAGTCTACCCTGCAATTGGCATAAAGGTCTGACCACTCCTTCTTGGTGCTGCATTTGCTCTGTCAGTCAGTGTATTTTACGTCGCACAGGTAACGCACACCTATGGTGTTTCAGACATAATGGCACTACTCATAAGCAACACAATCCCATGGTGCACCTCACATAGTGAATACTAATCGTTGGCAACGCCCAGACCCGTGGTGTGTCTCACATAATGGTACAAATCACGTGCGACGTAAGCCCGTGATGTTCCGCACATAGTGGTACCAATCTCAGGTACTGTAAACCCACAGTGAACCCTCTCTCTGCTGCTACTAATCACAAACCTATTGTGTACCTAACATAGTGGTACTACTCGCAAATAAAGGCGACAAAATATTGCCAGATAGAGTAGAATCATCACTTGACAAGCAACCGGATGAGTATCAATCTGGCTGGTAGATCTTGTTCCGAACAAATATTTAACTTAAAATCCATAATTCGCCATAGGATATTGAATTCAAAGTACATTGTTGTGAATTTTGTAGATTCAAAAAGGCCTTTGACTTGGTTGATAGACAAACTATAGATAAAACAATTCGTGAATTTGGAGTGATAAACTAAATTGGCAAAGCTAATACGTGAACACTTACTGACACAATTTCAAAGGTGAAATTTATGGGTGAGATATAAAAACCTGGATAAATACAGGGATATGGTAAGGTGACGGTTTCCCACCCCTTCTAATCCACTGCGTTCTAGGGAAAATTGTAAGAATTTGGAATGTAAAGCTAGAACATAACATTTTGCCGGTAAATTTTGGGAAAAGAACAAAGGCATTGAAATAAATTGCCCAACATTTGCATACGAATTTGCTATATTGTCAGAAGACCTAACAAGTGCAACAACACAAATCAGTCTCTTGGAAAAAATAGCCAACACGACAGGTTTGAGAATCTCTGTACAAGAAACAAAATTTATTACAAACATCAAGAACGCTCCAAAATTTGTGGCAACAGATAATGGTCCAGTGGAAAGTTACGATATTCAAATATCTGAGAGAAATAATTCAAGAAGAAATAGTAGAAGAAAGGGTACACAAGGTGGAAAGAGCATATGCTATCACAAAGAATTTTTATAACAAAAAGTGTCTATCGAAAAATCTTAAAATCACTACAAGACAGTGGTGAAACCGGAATGCTTATATGCAAGTGAATGCCTGGTACTAAACTATAGATTAGCTAAACTTGAGGTACTAGAAAGGAGAATCATGAGAACGATCTTAGGCCCTGTGAAAACAACAGAAGTATGGAAATTAAGATGATGAAACATATAGGAACATAGAAAATATCAGGAACCGTAAGAAAAAGGAGATTGCAATTTTTTGGACATATTTACAGAATGGATGATTCCAGATTAACAAAAAAGGATTTTCAAGTACCTTTGGGACAAAAAGGCAACAACTATCTGGATTCAAGAAGTAAAGAAAGATTTAGAAAGAAGAAACTATGGACAGAGAGATTTTTAGAAAGAGCGTATTCTAAGTATTCCAAGGGAGATTGAACAAGAAACCTGGTGCAAAGTGGTCCGAGGACAGAAATACACAGCATTGTAAAAGAATGAAAGAATATGGGAAGGAATGGAAGAGAAAATGGAGTTGGCACACGTCCTTAGCAGGCCATATCGCAAAGGAGAAGAGAGGAAGAAAATAATCATATGTTACATTTTAGCCCCGTGGTTGCCCCTCTCGGTACTTCCAGGAAGGGGCTAGTGACTCAGATGACCTCGGATCTGCCAGCCGGTTTGTGGGGTGGGACCGACCTTTCCGTGTATTGTTCTCATCGGCTGGGTTTCTTGTGAGTTTCTTGGATATTCAACGGGATGTTCGGCCTCTAGTCACCTCGCGAAAATTCTGGCTCAAATCACCCGAATTATAAAATGGGAGGCTAGCCTCGGGCAGTCTGTCACAGTTGGACTCCATGGTGGAGTAAGTGTCAGACTCAGTGAGTTCGGGTTCGGTGGCTGGGCTGAGGGGGACAGAGGTGTTGGCTGTCGGCAGTGTCCCACCGAGGTCTGAACGAGGAGCTGTTGTTGTGGTGTCGGAGAGACCCGTGAGTAGGGTGAGCTGGAGACGACGGAACGAACGACTGTACTGTGTGTTTGTGTATTTCTGTGGACTGAGGCTCAGCGTGAGTCACTGAGGGAAGCCGCTTTCGTGAGTGTAAGGATAAATGGACATGTGTTAATGTTCGCTGTTGTGAGTATCGTCCTGCTGTTGAATAGTGCTGAGCCGTTTGGTTGTTCACTGCATGTGACTGTGTCGAAGCAACGAACAGTCGTCGTTTGTCGAGTGTCCCGCAGTCCTGTGTTCAGATCCAGTGGTCCAGTGGTGACTGGACTTGGAGAAGTAAGTGAAAGTAAGGAATAACCGTCTGCAGGTATAGCAATGGACTGGACCACCTTTTGTACCGCAAGGAAGAGAGACTTGTAAATTGAAAGTAATTAGTAAGCGTGGCCATTCATAGCTGAATATACTGTGTGTGTCTATGCATTCATTGCGTCATCCTGAAATAAATTAGAGCAATGAAACAGATGGAGTTTTATTCGTAACAATAATAATGCTAACAGAATGGAATAATATTGGCTCGTCATAAAACATATAATAACTACTTAAAATTAATAACGAGGGAACGTTTCAGAGTGGATCCATACACTGAACGTTACGATGTACTCACGTTTGGTTCTGTTGAATTTTATAAGCATTCGTGCTGTTGGAAAATTGAGCTTTATTAGCGAAAATGCACAATATTCATGAGCACCCGTGTATCAAACCGTGGTAATTTATGGCAGTATCAGGCATTTGCTTCGCACTCCATTATTATAGGATGACAAATTGATGCCATTCTTAAGCAGAGTTAGGAAGAGGAATCGTGTACATTCTTTTGTTTCATTTTTCGTCATTCGCCTCCTTTATGTGGCTTATTCTACAGTATTCTCCGATGAATACTTTATGTTAGTCCAACAAAGTGACAAACCTAGCATACCAGTCACTAGCTTATTGAAGAGCGTCCGAAATTAATCAAAATCCAAGTATTAGGATCATCGACTCACCATAGACTGTCGTGGATTTATTTCCCTCCGTACTATAATAATATTTGAGCTAATAAGAACCGTTATGGATAAACGTGTAAATATTTTATAAACTGTAATCCTTGTGGTTTTATTTTGCTGTGTGTTGTATTTTTTTGTGTGTCATCTGTCGAAAAGTCATTTTCTGGAATGACTATTGCTTTCTTTGTTTTGGTTCTTTTGTGCCTTGCTGTGTTGATTTTGTGCAGCACTGGTTTGATAGAATGCATTTCGGTTTCAGGAACGCTTATTTCAGTCAGGTACAACTTATAGGATTCCAGCCAGATATAGCAGTTACTTTAGATTCAAGAGATCAAATGTACTGTCTCGCTAGTGACCTCTCCAGAGCTTTTGATAGAGAACATCATGTGAGATTACTGACGGAAATGAGTTCTATTGGACTAAACAAAAGGGTAACTAAAATGTTTTTTTTCTTTGCTTTACGTCGTACCGACGCAGATAGTTCTTATGCCGACGATGGGATAAGAAAGCCCTAGGAATGCGAAGGAAGCGGTCGTGGCCTTCACTGAGGTAAAATCCCAGAATTTTTCTGGTGTGAAAATGAGAAACCACGGAAAACCATCTTCAGGGCTCCCGTCAGTAGGGTTCAAACCAACTATAATTGAAAAGGCAACAACATTTCTAGAAAACAGAAGTCAGCAAATAGAAGTAGGTGGAGCTCATTCGATCCTGTAGTGATTAAGACGGGTTTCCACAAGGCAGTATTATTGGACCTTTATATTTCCTTATATACATATGATGTGAGTAACAAATTGAAATAAGATGATGTCATACTGTACAGAGCAATAAATGTTGAATGATTGTGAGTGACTGGAAAAGGACCTGGACAATATTGTGAAATGGAGATCATACAATGGAATGATGATAAACGGAGTGAAAAATCAGACAGTAAATTTCATCAAGGAGAAAAGTCCTCTCAGTTTTAATTACTGTGTTCATGGAATGAAAGAACGTCATGATGATCACTGTAAGTACCAAGCTGTCAATATAAGGAAATGAATTCATTGGCGTAATCACATTAATGAGGTTGTGAATAAAGGATACATATGAGGGTATTAAGAGTTTGTAGAAAGGATGCAAAAGAGAGGGCGTATAGGTCACAAGCAAGACAGCAATTAGGATTACGCCAGGATTACTTAATTCGAGAACCGGAAAAGACCCAAAGAAGAGCAACACGATATCTTCTGGCTGTCTTCCGACGAAAGCAATCTTTCGATAATGTTACAATTTTTGGACTGGAATGGCTTCGCTTAAGCACACGAGCTCCTTGACTAATTCTACGTTCGAAAGTGTCAGTGGTGAGAAGGCGTGAAATGAACTTAGTAGACGAATACGCTTGAAGGAACCTTTTAAAATTAGGAAAGATAGTAATCTTCTTCTTCTTCTTCTTCTTCTTCTTCTTCTACCGCTTTTCTCACACCTTTGGGGTCGCTGGTGCGAACTGTGTCTCACATTTGGCCCTGTTTAACGGCCTGATGCCCTAGGAAAGACAGTAATTTGAAGATCAATTCGGAATTCAAGAGTATAAATTGGGGTAAATATTTGTTTAAATGATGAGAAATTAGGAATTTGTATAATTTACTAAGGAAAATGTTGGATGAATCTCCAATATATTTGAAATCATTTAGGGAAAGACTGAGTAAATCGTCGATAAGCAATCTGCCACCTGAGCGGCAGCCTCAAATGCAGATCAAATTGATGACAGATTGATCGATCTGAACTGAACTGAACTGAACTGAATTGAATTGAATTGAATTGAATTGATTGATTGATTGATTGATTGATTGATTGATTGATTGATTGATTGATTGATTGATTGATTGATTGATTGATTGATTGATTGATTGATTGATTGATTGATTGATTGATTGATTGATTGATTGATTGATTGATTGATTGATTGATTGATTGATTGATTGATTGATTGATTGATTGATTGATTGATCGACTACAGAGGAAACATTTTGTAGTCTACTTCATTGATGCCTAGCTCCGTACAAATACTGGCAGGTTTTTGGTGACACTATACGAGGAGTAGTGCTGTACTTGGAAGATGGTCCGTGGGCTTAGTTCAGGTACCGTCTAGGCTTTCCCTGCTTATTTACCTTTTTTATTTGCTTTACGTTGCACCGATACACATAGGTAATATGGCGACGATGG
Source organism: Anabrus simplex (assembly GCF_040414725.1). Taxonomy (NCBI): domain Eukaryota; kingdom Metazoa; phylum Arthropoda; class Insecta; order Orthoptera; family Tettigoniidae; genus Anabrus; species Anabrus simplex. The sequence goes on from NC_090269.1 coordinate 134,034,807, forward strand.
GATAGGAATTGGCTGTTGCCTTAAGTAAGGTACAGCCCCAGCATTTGCCTGGTGTGAAAGTGGGAAACCACGGAAAACCATCTTCAGGGCTGCCGACAATGGAGTTCGAAGCCACTATCTCCCGAATGCAAGCTCACAGCTGCGCCGCCCTAACCGCACGGCCAACTCTCCCGGTATTATTACCATTTGTATTTATACTGTTGTTCTCCTTAAGGAGAGCGATTGAAATTGAACACATAATGTCATCTTCGGGCGTTTTTCCTCTTTTCTTCCCGAAATCTCGTCATCTCTCTGAATGCTTCCTCTTCGGCTCCTCTCTCCACTTTTTCCCAGATTGTCGCGATATTCTTGACTCAAATTTTATATTTGTGATTTTATTTCGACACTCGATGCGGTCCTCGAGATTCGTTATGTTGATCTATTGTATAGTAGGTCCCTCCGAACCTCTTTTAGCCATTGCGTACCGCCTTTACTCTTTGTTACCATGTTGAGTAGTTTCTTTGCCGTCCTGGAGTTGTCCATTCTGTAAAGGTTTGTGTAAAACTTTGCTCGGCGTTTTCGGATTTCATTCGTAATAGTGTTTATCCTTTCATAGAGGTCGCTCTGCGGTCTCTCTTAATCCAGATGTTATTATTATTATTATTATTATTATTATTATTATTATTATTATTATTATTATTATTATTATTATTATTATTATTATTATTATTATTATTATTATTATTATTATTATTGGTAAAACAAGCTATGGGCAAGTTGTATGTCCCTCCCGCGGTTGAACCTTGTCAGACTATGAGTAAAGGAAACTGTCACAATCAGATCGATTATATTTTTCAGTCAGTGAGGTGATAATAAACGCATTAAACAATCTGCCGAGTATATCAATGAACAAATAATCACTTCAATATCTTTGCAGATAACTGTTTGTGACGTAGGGACATGAACTTGATGAACTCCCTGTAATCAGACCAGTGAATAATGAAATGCTTGGCTTTCATAACAAACAAAAAATTCTCCACAAAATACAGTCGAACGTCAATATCTCGAACCTCCACTACCTGAATTTTCAGTATCTCGAATTAACTTAAATTTCCAATTCGTTTTTCCTAGTCTTCACGTGTATTTAGTTCTCTATTACTCGAAATTCGTTTAGACGAATTTCTCGAAGCAAACATTTTCTCCCTTGAAGCAAAAAATACTCTGTAACACGAATTTTGTGAAGCATTAACTGTGCAATACGGCATTTGTTGTTTGTGGCGGACAGTTAACAATAAATAAATGTGTACTGTGATGCCTCTGTGGATCAGTGGTAGAGTGTCGGCCTCCGAAACCCAAGATAATGGGTTCAAACCCGGCAGAGGTAGTCGGATTTTTGAAGGGCGGAAAAAAGTCCATTCGACACTCCATGTCGTACGATGTCGGCATGTAAAAGATCTCTGGTGACACATTTGGTGTTTACCCGACAAAATTAATTAAAGCCAGTATTCAATATTCGGGAGATAGTAGGTTCGAACCCCACTGTCGGCAGCCCTGAAAATGGTTTTCCGTGGTTTCCCATTTTCACACCAGGCAAATGCTGGAGCTGTACCTTAATTAAGGCCACGGCCGCTTCCTTCCCACTCCTAGCCCTTTCCTGTCCCATCGTCGCCGTAAGACCTATCTGTGTCGGTGCGACGTAAAACAACTAGCAAAAAAAAAAAAAAAATTAAATCTCAGCCATGGACGCCCAAGAGAGATTCGGTTTACTCGGTCTGCCATCTAGCGGGCCTAGAGTGAAACGGAACGTCGAAATTGACGAGCAGACAGCCAGATGGCGTCAAATTGAAACGTCTGCACACGGTAGCTGAGGCCATACGATTATTATTATTATTATTATTATTATTATTATTATTATTTAACTGGGTTCACTGTCTTTTTCTAGACGACTCCTTAATAGACATCCCGAAGCTATGCTATCCTCGTTCCAGCCCTCTGATGAGAAAAAAATCGAACCGAGGATCCACAGAAAAGAGCCATGTGATTTTTCAGGTGTAAATTGCAACCCAGAATTCGAAACACAGCCATTGAGGTTTACAATTAACAGCAATAATCACACCCCTTCTCACATTATTTTACAACTATCTGGAAAATAATTCAACACATTTGTTGTAGTAATATTTTGGGACAAGCCGACTCCTTGGCTGAATGGTCAGCGTTGAGGTGGCTTCGATTCCCGGGTGGAGAATTTAATCATGCCTCATTAATTCTTCTGGCTCGGGACTGGGTGTTTGTCCCAACACTCTCCTCTTCTTATTAAGACAATACACGTCACCGCCAAACAACACGGAATCATACAATAGGATTGGCGTCATGAAGGGCACCCGGTCGTAAAATAGGGCCAAATCCCCCCTCAGATCTACAGTAGTGGGCAAATCAGAAGAAGAAGTAGAGAATTTAGGACAAGGTTTAATTTGATACATCAAATGACACTGTGCCAACGGCCGTAGCCGTGTTGAAACACCGGATCCCATGAGATCTCCGAAGTTAAGCAACATTGGGCGTGGTCAAGATTTGGATGGGTTGCCACGCGCTGTTGGTGGGGGTAAGGGAATGGAGGAGTGGAAAGGAACTGGCCACCCTACCGCACGTAAACTCCAACTCAGGCACACCTCTACGGAGGTTCGGACCTGCCTTCGAGCAGATTACACCCTTACCTTAATGACACTGTGACGTTTGCTGACAGTTTAGAAAACATTCAATTCGATTTGAAGAACGTCACGGAAAGTAGCAAGAGTTCGCCCTTAAATTAAACATTCCGAAAACAAAATTCACGGTAATCAGTAAACAGAAAATCACCATCGCTGTTATCATCCTGGAACAACACCTCCACCTAACGCCTCTTCATCATTATTTCCCTCTTCCTTTCACAGATCCTGTTCTTCTTCTTCTTTTTATTACTAATCCTTCTCTTCAATTGAAGGCGATATAGTACTCATTATTCATATATTTTTAATGTACTCTACGTACGATGTGTATTATATAGATGATATGATTTTTTAAGTGTGGTTACTTTTATTAATACTATTACTGTTATTAGTGTTCTTTCTTTCTTTGTTTCTTTCTTAATCTGCTTATCATACAGTGTCGGTTTCTCCTTCGGACTCAGCGAAGGATCCCACCTCTACCGCCTCAAGGGCAGTGTCCTGGAGCTTCAGACTCTGGTTCGGGGTATACAACTGGGGAGGATGACCAGTGCCTCACCCAGGCGGCCTCGCCTGCTATGCTGATCAGGGGCCTTGGTGGGGGATGGGAAGATTGGAAGGGATAGGCAAGACCGAAGGAAGGAAGTGGCCGTGGCCTTAAGTTAGGCACCATCCCGGCATTTGCCTGGAGGAGAAGTGGGAAACCACGGAAAACCACTTCCAGGATGGCTGAGGTAGGAATCGAACCCACCTCTACTCAGTTCACCTCCCGAGGCTGAGTGGACCCCGTTCCAGACCTCGTACCACTTTTGAAATTTCGTGGCAGAGCCGGAAATCGAACCCGGACCTCCGGGGGTGGCAGCTAATCACGCTAACCACTACACCACAGAGGTGGACTGTTATTATTGTTAATATTATAATATTATGGTCATCAGTAGTTATTGTTAAGTGTTCTATGTTAAGACTGGTTAAGTGTAAGAAAGGAAGTACATCCCTAACATTGCCAGAATAAATAAAACATGTTGTTATTATTATTGACAGGGTGGCAAGTAGCTAGGATGCAGGCTAATACAAGAATGGGCACTGCGAGGAATGTGTTTCTCAAATGAAGGTATCCTGTGTGCAAGCGTTACCTGCGTGTCGTGACGTGTTGAGTTTTACCAGTGCTTCTTCACGACCAACTGCAGGCCTCTGAAAGGCAAATTAACTTACCTACAAAACAACTAATAATTAACCGAGCTCGATAGCTGCAGTCGCTTAAGTGCGGCCAGTATCCAGTATTCGGGAGATAGTAGGTTCGAACCCCACTGTCGGCAGCCCTGAAAATGTTTTTCCGTGGTTTCCCATTTTCACACCAGGCAAATGCTGGGACTGTACCTTAATTAAGGCCATGGCCGCTTCCTTCCCACTCCTAGCCCTTCCCTGTCCCATCGCCGCCATAAGACCTATCTGTGTCGGTGCGACGTAAAGCAACTAGCAAAAAAAAAAAAAAAAAAAAAAACCGAATAATTACTCTAAATTTCGTTCTTCTGTAAGTCCTTGGTAAAAAGACGAGTTATCACAGTTCTGTTTCTCTATCGTCCGGCCCCGCGGTGAAGGGGGCAAGGCGTCCGCCTGCTACCTGGCGGCCCCAGTTTCGATTCCCAGCCAGGTCCTTGCTTTTTAATCGTAAATGATTAATATCCATGGCCTGGGGACTGGGTGTTTGTGTCGTCCTGAACGTTCCTTTCCTCACATTCAACACTCTTCACTTCCGCAATTCCAATTACACGCAGGTTCATATCATATGGTGCAAGTAGTGGCAATAGAACTCTAGAGGTTGACGTCCGGAAAAATATCATTAAAACAAACAAAAATTTATCCATAAATTACAGTCGAACGTCGATATCTCGAACCTCCACTACCTGAATTTTCAGTATCTCGAAGTAACTTAAATTTCCAGGTAGTTTGTCCTAGTCTTCACGTGTATTTATTTCTCTATCACTCGAAATTCGGTTACACGAATTTCTCGATTTCTCGAAGCAAACATTTTCTCCCTTGAACCAAAAATACTCTGTAACACGAATTTTGTGAAGCATTAACTGTGCAATACGGCATTTGTGGTTTGTGGGGGACAGTTAACGATTAAATAAATGTGTACTGTGATGCCGGGAGCTAATATGACGGGAACCGAAAAACTAAAACTTCTAATTATCGGAAAATCGACGAAGCCTCGCTGTTTCCCGGGTGCGAATTAATTACCGGTCATATAAGAAAGCAACTGCCCGAAGTCGCGGATGACAAGCTCCATTTACGAATCTCGACTGCGTGGTATTGACGAGAAGTTTCAACGTGAAGGGAGGAAAGGTAAACAGTAACAAACAGGAGAGAATAACGGATTTTTTTCAAAGGTGTTAGCCGAGGTATGTTTCTTGCTTCACTACTGTATGCACTGTATCCAGTCTTCTAAAAAGTTACTATAATAAGGCATTCTCTATATTTCGAAATTTCGATAACTCGAAATAAAATTTAGCACCCAAGGTGATTCTAGATAACGAGTTTCCACTGTATTTAACTATCTCATGGGTAGCCGTAGCTTGCTTCCACTTTTCAACTTGTCTGTCTCAAATTTAATCACCACTGATTTGCATTTAGGGCAGTCACACAGGTGGCAGATTGCCTATCAGTTATTCACCTTGTCTTTTCTTAAGTAATTTCAAAGAATTTGGAAATTTATTGAAATCCCTCTTAGTAAATTATTCCAATCCCTAACTCCTCCTCCTATGAACGAATATTTGCCCCCACTTTGTCCTCTTGAATTACACCCTTACCTTCATATTTTGATATTTCCTATTTTGAAATTAACTCCACTCAGAGTTATTCCTCTACTAATGTCACTCCATAACATCTCTCCACTGAGAGCTCGGAACATACCACTCAGTCGAGCAGCTCGTCTCCTTTCTCCCAAGTCTTCCCAGCCGAAACTTTGCAATATTTCCGTAACACTACTCTTTTCTCGGAAGTCACACACAACAAATCGAACTGTTTTTGTTTGTATTTTTTCTAGTTCTCTAATCAAGTAATCCTTGAAACTTACTCTAATTGTGAACTTACCAATTATTTATATATCCTCTTCCTTACATCATTACTACAACCCCCAAAATGCCCTCATAACAATGTGAATAGATCTTTAACCTTTATATACAGCCCTGTTTATGTGATTACCCCAATGAAAATGTTTCTTTATACGAGGGCAAGCCAGTAAGTATCTGCAATTTTTATCTAATAGCTCTTAGATTGGCTCTATGGCGTTGTGTGCCCATCAGCCGCTAGATGGCACCGTTGTCTACATCTGTGGTAGGATTCAGCGTTATCAGATCAGTACAGCTTGCGCTCTTGCGACGTAAAGATGGCCGCGCCACTGTCTCTTTGCACCAAGGAAGAACAGCGTTCCGTAATCCGTTTATTGTGGTCTGAGGGTGCACCAGGAGCGGAAATGCATACTTCAGTCATTTGTCTGTTATTCAGGATCATATCACGCACTTGTTCAATATTGGCATCAGTTAATGCTGCAGATAGACGCCCAGATTTTTGCTCATCCTTCATGCTCGTACGACCCCTTTTGAACTGTTCAGTCCACTGGTAAACACTTTGCTGTGGCAAAACATTGTCCCCGTATAGTGCTGAAAGTCTTCTATGAATATCCAACTGATGAACCCAAATGGCACGTCTGGGCGAAACTCTGCAAATGCACACGGCCAAACCACTAGAAAGAGGGTTTTATTCCTGTGATCTTAAGATGTGCAGCCGTGAAAGCCAGTTTTGAAAGGCATATTTTAAATGTCGGTACTTAATCAACATTCAAGGCTTTTTGGAGTTTTTATCACTCTGATTAAATTGATCCAACAACGATATGACTTATGAAAATCTGATTAACCTATCAAAATTGATTTTACTTCATTCTTTCTGGAACTATCTGCCAGTCCCCTATAAAAGTTGTCTTGTTATAACTAGTGTCTTGCTGCAGTATACTATTGAGTGTGCTACGTGAAAGGACTCCTTGGATGAGATGCTGGGGGCGTGGGCTGGCAGACAGGCATGTGAAGACGGCTTTAACAAGGTATGACAGAACTTTAAATATGCGAACTCTCTGCGTGCGAAAAGATAGGGAAGATTCCAGCTTTCCCCTTTAACATGTAACTGCTAGGTCATCCGGGTTTCGTTAATTTACTGTAGGGTTTTTTCTTTCTACTTAAAGTGAATGTAGATTTATCTGGCCAGTTTTCGGACTTTAAATTTTCTCCCGTGATGGGGATTTAGTAAACCGTAAAGATGCACGAGTGTTTATCCTCGTCTCCCTTTTTCCTATTTCTGTTTTGTTGACTAATTTTTACATTTTTCTAAATTTATCATCCCCCCTTTTTACTTTACTTGACTTATTCCTTGTTGGCACCTCTGCACCATAGGGCCTTGGCGAAATTTCTCCACATAGTATGGTTCCTGGTCACTCTCTTACCTTCACTCCAGATCTTGTCCACCTTTGCGATTTCTTTTTCAATCGTCCCTCTTCCAGGTCTTCTTGGGTCGACCTCCCTTTCTGGTGCCTTGAGTGTTCCAGTCTAGCGCCGCCCTCTCAACAGCGCCATCCGACTTCCTTAGTGTATGCCCGATCCAGCCCCAATCTGGATGCCAATCGGCTGCTGATTGGTCATGGTCCAAAGAACTTAATTTGAGCTTATGTCCGGCCACCTCACGTTTGTTACGCGACGCAGACATCTTTAATGAACATCTGCAGCTGGTTGTTGATCTGTTTTTTAACTTTTTATGTTTCACAGCTATATAGAAGAACAGACTTTACATTTCTGTCGAAGAGACGGCATCGTCCCTTCGGCCTTTGCCTCTGTATCATTGGGCCTTATGCCCAGTTAGGTGGTAACGGTTGAACTTCAACTCTGGAGTGCTTGGTGTTTCAGCATTCATTCTTATTTTGTTCTCGGCCTTTCGAGTGTAACCTTTTTTCGTGACCGTGTACTGTGGGCTTTATGCTTCTGATTGTTTATGAATAATTTCGATAGTTCTTTTAGGGTAACGAAAGTACGAGTATTAACTCAGTAACTTGATACAGCAGAGTGTATTTGCTGCTTCAATTAAATTAATTGTACCTCATTGGCCTGCCAGTTCTTTTCACTCATTACATCTTTGTATTCCTTCACCTTTGTGCAAAAATTTAACCTCGGATCCTGAGATCATTTCTATACACATTTAATGCCCTTACCTCTTCAATTCCCTTTTTCTCACACTCACCCTTATACCATAAGATTTCTTTATATTTCCTTCTTTGTTAGAACCATATTTTTGCCAGCTATTGCTATTTATCTTTCAACCATTCTTGTTGCTTCATCTAGGTTATTAATCCATACCACATTCTCAAACCCAACTTCAAAATTTCGAAAGTTTCCTATAATAACTCCTAAATTCATATCTGTCTCTACTCCATCTATACCTTACCCGTTGTTTCTGTACATAGTTAATATGTTTTTCTTCATGTCTCAGTAATCGAATAACAAACGGGAAAAGACCCGAATGCCTTTGATATAAGGTAGACTTATCGCACTAACCCCCCCCCCCCCACTTCTTGCACTACATTTCATTTCTCTCTGTACGTACTAGGAAGAATGATTATTTGTTCATTACCTCCCTTCCTCTCGTTCCTTGATTAATGAACTGGAATGAAAAAACATGTAATAAGGATTTAGACAGTAATATGTAGACCACGAAGAAAATCAGTTTCGTGCATCATACTGAAGAACTAAGATCCATGGCTCTAGATTAACTCATCTTCGTGGGATTTACGGAACATATTTCACTTTAATTAATTAAGAATTTATTTCAGCCGGAAAGCCACAACGTGACATACATACACATGAATGATTTAATTTAATTTTCACTACAGTATATTCCAGCAGATATTTAGTTCTTTCTTTGCACTTGTTGAAGTGATATCGTTCGCATAAATTCCCGCACAAGGCACACACACATTGGTCACTTGGTTCGTGAAAACCTGTTCGTATGCACATCTTATGATGGAAGTCGTGTACTGCTCATCTTGTAAAAGCACTGCGCATGCGATTATTCCGTCCTGTCCAATTACGATCTAACACTGCATCTGTGTAGTAGAAGTCCATGCGAATCTGCTTTCGTTTTTCTTCTCTGGATTTGAGGAGTTCTTGTTCTGAACGAATAGAAGGCAGCTGTAGTTTGAATATGAGCTCTTCTATTAGGAAAGTTTGGTTGGCTAGTTCATATGCTAATCTTGAGGCTGTCATTTTTGAGAATCCTAAAACTTGTTTTAAATATGTGGCTTTCACATTTTCTATTGTGTTTAAGTCACGTAGCGTTAGCTTTTCCCCCAAATCAGTTCTAAGCCGTATGTTATTACTGGTAGAATTTTGGCGTTAGAAAGTATCATAGCTGTTTTTATCAATAACTAGCTATATTACCCGGCGCTGCCCGGGCATTTTATTGTTTCCTTTAGGTATTTAATTACTTGTTAATTAAGCGTTAAAAGATTGTAGATTTCGTTATTGTGACATTGAGTGATTGAGAACTATTTTGTAGTTTAGAAGTTATTGCTCTGTGTTCAATTTCAAGTCTTATAGATTATTTCCTTTCTCGTTATCAAACTAATCTCGGTAAGTTTAGACATTTTCTTCATCACCACTTTTCGCCATGCCTACGCAGCTGAGCTGGTACTTAAACGGCATCCAGAGTGCCCCAATACAACTCAGCGACCGCGGAAACTATGAATTCGAGGCTAATATTGTTCGCTTTCGATCATTCTTGTACGTCATTCCGTCCCTTAGGTTTGCTAGAAGGTGTTTTACTCCTCCAATACCTTTTCGTGACAGTAATTCGTATTTGTAGGAAAGTTTGGTTGAGAGCTGTTCTGGAAGATACTGTATACACGCACTTCTACAATGTTGATCATTTTCTCTTTCACACCTTTTACTTTTAGGATTTCTATTACCTGTTTCAAGTATTTTTTTTTTAAGTTTTCTTAATTGTGACGTTGGTTGAACTCTTTTGTAAATTTGTAAATATTGTTATGTGTATAATTTCACGATTTAGCTTTAAATTATTTTGTTTTGCCTTAAAGTAGTTCCTTGTGGCAGCCCAGATTGTCTGGGAAGTAGTTCACCCTTTCAAACAATAATAAAAATAAGTCATGACGTAATCACGTAATGTATTTACGCGTGGCATTATATATATCACGGCCTCTCAGGGTGCATGAGCCTGGTGCATGCACTGTGCATGGTGCAAAAGACGACTTCGCTTGGTTGCCCAGAGTGTAGACCCACACTCCTCGATTTGGAACAATAGCGCTGTCTCTCTCTTTCCCCACGCCTGTCTCTCTCTTACTCACTTGCTCCGTAGCGCTCCAAATCCGAGCCGAGTTGAGCCGAGCTTAGCTGAGTAGCCCAGAGACGGAGCGTTGGTCCGAGCCAAGCCGAGTGGAACCGATGCACAGTGCACGGAGCTCTTGCGCCTCGATTTGCACGTGTGAGGTTTTGGGCGTTTGAGAGGCCCTGATATATATTGTACCGGGCGGTACACCTCTACTCTGTTTATTTAAAAGTTGCGCCAGTTGAAACTCCTCTTCTGGAGGAAGTCCGAACTTTATCTACACTATTAATCTACTAATTCCTCAGAAGATGTTACTACCTGGAAATTTTGAGTTTGTGAACTGTGTCATTTTTGATGTGTTTTTGTTTCGCTTGAAGTAAGAAGTGTGAACTTTCTCTTCTAGAGGACACTACTGAAGATCAACAATAGTGCGACCTAGTGCGGAGTCAAAGAACTATTTTGTTGGAGAAATTTTTATTTCAAGAGTTTGTTCTTTGTTAAATTTCCTTCTGTCATTGTTTAAGTTGGCTGTATACCCCTCTTTTTCCCCTTAGTTTGGATCTAGCCAATCCCGAATTTCTTTAATTAATTTTCCACCAATAATGTGTTTCTTTTTCCTCTATGTAGGGGTTTCTTTTCCCTAGCCAATAAAAATTTTGTGGGAGGGTGTTTTCTTTCCCCTAACGCCTAGAATCTTCCGCGAGAGGATATAAACTGCTGATTTTGGGGTCTCCGGGCCACTTCTGTTCCATCTTTCAGTGTATTAAGTACATAGCAGGAGGCGGGAAGCGCCTCTTTCTTCGGCGGCGTCTACAACAAGGTAATGGCCAAGTAATAACTTCTTTCTTTGCTTGCTCAGCAGTTTAACATTCGGGGCGGGTTCTAGGCCTTCCACCATGTAACTTTCCTTTAAAATGTAAAGACTACTGGTACCTATCCTATCTTCTAAACTACATATTGGGATAGAGAGTGCTAACCCTCTCGAGTTCCCACTCATATTGTTTTGAGGTGAACTTATCTTCTCAAACCAATTCTTCCGTGATGTAATGTAAATTGTTATTTTCTTAAGTCACCTCTGTAGTATGGGATTAGCCCTTGTATTATCGGCCTAGTGCCAAGTAGGTTTTAAAAACAAAGTGTATTAGGAGTGCAAGTTCGCCTCCTCTCAAATTGTTATTTTAGAGGTCATGTAATCAACCTTCTTTTCATGTAATAGACCTCAGTAGGTTGGGTATTTTACCCCTGTGAATACGTCCTTAGAGGACAGCTTGAAGGTAGAGTTTGGTGTGGCCTTTGAGAGGCTTAAATTTTGAGAGCGGATCGCTCTTTTGAAAATGGAGTGTCATATGCCTCGTGGAGGCTTTTCTGTGTAATTCGGAGCCAGGGGCTCCTAGGGATGAATGGGGTTTTCTGCCCCTCTGTTAAAACTTGTGTTTGTGGTAAAACTGAGCTGATCGCTGAAGTCAGGGCGTGAAGCCCAAAACCTGTAAATATTGTAACTCCCCTTGTTTTGCTACATTGTACCTGCCATATCTGTTATTGCTTTGTTTTTGAAAAGAAAATATAACCTTGTTAAATTTTAAATTAATTTTACATGCACTATAATTTCGTAGCTTGAAACCCATTCACACCCGCACCTTCTTTTACGCATAACTACCGCTAAAACACGGTAACAAGTGGTAGCAGAGCGTGGTTGAATGGGTCTCAATTTAGCCCCTTTTGACGGCTAAACATTGCTTTGATTCGAACTCTAACAATTTTCTCAGTTGCTGGAATTTTTTTTGAGTTTTTCAAAATTGTTCTGGCATCATGCCCGGCCCTCGCGATGTTCTCCTCCTTAACTACTTGCGCAAAGAGGAGTTGATATATGAGTTAACTATCAGAAACGTTCAATCTGGAGGCACGGTTGCAATAGACACTAACAAGCTTAGAGAGTCCCTTGATTTGCCCATTTCCATCCCCAATTTGGGAGAGAAAGAAATTGATGACTCTCTTTCCACGATTGTCGAGAATATTACTGGGCTAGCATCGGTAGTCAGTTTTTTTGATGAAAACGATCCATCTCCTAATCAAATTAAGCGTGTGCAAGGCAGGCTGTATCACTTTGCAAATAGAGTTAATGATCTGTTGTCTCTAAAGGTGAATGACGTTCAGAGGAAGGACGCTAATACGCTCCTTGAAACTATTTCTGAATTGTCTAATAAGGTCACTCAATTGCTAACCGGCGAAGTTCCTCCCAAAACTGATCAACCCGCCACGGTGAATGTAGGTAACGAGGAAGAGCCTCCTCAGGGAGAAGTCAATAGGATAACCGTTGCTGCTCAAACTATCTCTGCCCCATCGAACAACGAATCTGAACGCCGTGCGTCATTGAGTAACATCCGCTCTGAATTAACTTCTTTGCCATTGAAACCTTTAACGACTATGTCACCTGGGTTCAGCAGCTTGCCTCATCCATTGGCAATGTTGCTTAGAGGTATCTCTAAGTTTTCCGTCAACACCACCAGTGACGTAATTTCATTTTTAAGATTTCTAGTGGAATTTCAGGATCATGCCCTTGTGTTTTCTCTTTCCCCATGTCAAATTTTGCAAATTATCTATCCTTATGCTATTGGTGTTCTATCTGACAAAATAGTTAGAGCCATTGCCGAGCAATCTTCTATCGAGGATTTCCATGCCCATTTGCTAGCTAACTTCATCCCGGCTAGGGCCAGGTCCTCCCTTATTCAGAAGTACTATTATCGTGTACAGCGTTTGGATGAAAACTTGGCTGATTTCATACAGGACATTAAGTTTTATACTAGGGTGTTTGCTCTTCACTTCCCTGAGGATCAAATTGTACAAGCTATTGTGGAAGGTATTTCACCATCCTATAGGTCATATTTGTGTTTCGCGGCGTGCCCGCAAACGTTCTCGGAACTTGAAGCATTGGCAGTCTCAGCGGAAGGAGTTAGATACGCCGATTCTTTGCGTGTCGCGAAAGAACCCCCGCCTTCCTTTAGTAACACTCGGCCTCCACCTCGCCGACCAGTTAATCCCCGTAAATGTTATGCTTGCGGGTCGCCTGACCATCTGCGGAATAAGTGTCCTCTGATCAAGTCAAGTGGGACAAGGAATGGAGCAGGGTCATCACAAGGCTGTTTTAAGTGTGGGGCCTTCTCACATATCGCCAAGAATTGCCCAAACTCAAATAGCACCCCCTCCTGCTCAACTTCTGGTGCAAATTCCAGCTATGCCAATAATAAAAAGTGACTAGTGGCGTCGGCTGAGCCGACTAATCCATCTTCCCGAGACTCAGCCCCTAGTAAACAGGTTGTAAATGCAGAGAACGACCAGCCTTCAAATTCATCTTTTGAATGCCCTAAAGAGTGTCTTAGGATTGCGGCGGATACCCCCGCACCTGTTCCTTTTCTTAAGATTGAGTTAAATAACGAGCCTATAACAGCTCTCTTAGATTCAGGCAGTGTTTGTTCCATTATTTCGGCTGATTGGTATTCTAAATTGAAATCTGTTTGTAAACTCCCTGACTATGACTCATCTCCTGTTAAATATGTTTCGGCTAATTCATCTCCATTAGAAATTCTGGGTTCCTTACATGTCAAAATTCGGGTTTTTAAATTTACATGGAAAATCAAATTGTTTGTGGCCAAGCATTTGTCTTGCCCCATCATACTGGGAGCGGACTTCATGTCTCACACGGGTCTTGTGCTCGATCTTCAGAGTAAGTCGTGCACATTCAAATTTGCCTCTAATTGTAAAATCCCTCTATTAAAGTGTAATTCTGCATCATGTTCATCTATTTCGCCTACCCAGGATGAGATGTTGTTAGACCTTAGACATCTACCTGAGGAGCAGGCTGATAGTATTCGCAAATTGTGTCAGTCGTTTCCCGAGGTGTTCTCTGATACTCTTGGTGTTACTGACCTTATTGAATACAAAATTGAGGTCACGGATTCGATTCCTGTCCGTTTTCCACCTTATAGGCTATCTCCACCTAAAATGAAGGCTCTAAAAGAAATCATCGATCAGATGTTGAAGGATGGTATTATTAGGCCCTCTAAGTCAGCGTATTCTTCGCCTATTTTTCTAGTCCCGAAACCCCAAGGAGGCTTCAGGCCTGTCATTGATTACAGGGCTCTCAATCGGAAGGTGGTGTTGCAATCTGTGCCCCTTCCCGACCTTCATTCTTGCTTTTCATGGTTTCGTAAGGCCAAGTTCTTCACCATCTTGGACTTGAATCAGGCCTATAATCAAATTCCCCTTGCCGAGGAGTCTAAACATCTTACAGCGTTTGCCACGGACTGGAATTTATACGAATACAACCGCGTGCCTTTCGGGCTCCCCACGGGGGCAGCTGTGCTCACTAGGCTACTAGATAGGGTCTTCTCCGACATCAAATTTGAGTACTTATATCACTACTTGGATGATGTCGTCGTATTTTCCGAGACTTTTGAAGAACATCTAGATCATCTGCGAGAAGTTCTGAATCGCCTTCGTAAGGCTGGGTTAACTGTCAAGTTGTCCAAGGTTGCCTTTGCTAAGCCCTCTATGTCATTCCTAGGGCATATTGTGTCACCCGATGGTGTAGCTGTCGATCATTCTAGAACACAGGCCATCCGTGATTTTAAACCTCCTAAGGACATCAAAGGTATCGCTAGATTCATTGGTATGGTGAATTTCTTCAGGAAGTTTATTCCTAACTTCGCTAATAGAGCGGCGCCCTTAAACCTTCTTCGTAGGAAAGGCATCAAATTCGAGTGGGGACCTTCTCAACAAGCCGCTTTCGAAGATCTTAAATTAGCTCTCTGTAATGCCCCTGTACTTGCTATGCCTGATTTCTCGAAGAAATTCATCGTCCAAACGGACGCGTCGTCGTCAGCTGTAGCTGCAGTCCTTCTTCAAGAGACTGAACTAGGGAGGCGTCCCATCGCCTATGCATCTAGGACTCTATCGGTTCAAGAAGCCAAGTATTCCATCTATGAGCTCGAAGGGTTGGCAGTCTTATTCGCCTTAGAAAAGTTCCGTCTCTATCTGGAACATGTCAAATTCGACCTGGAGACAGATAATCAAGCCTTAAGCTGGGTCTTAGGTAGGCCGCGTCGTACTGGTCGTATAGCCCGTTGGGCCATCCGTATTTCTGCCTTCCAATTCGATGTACGACATATCAGAGGTACCGAAAATGTTGTTGCTGATGGACTCAGCCGTATGTTTTCTAACGACGTCGAGACCCATGAACCTGTCGACAGTTCATCACCTTCCGAATCCATACTATCTGAGGTTAATGCCATCCTAACTGATGCTCCCATGCTCTTTAGGGATATCGAGAAATACCAACGTGAAGATCCGACGCTGGCTCCGATAATGGAAACCCTTTCTTCTGGGGAACATGTCGTCCCTTATGTTCTGAGGAATGGTGTTTTATGTTGCCCTTCGAGGCATGACAAGATGATGAAGGTTGTCGTTCCAGCTGTTCTTGTGCCTATGATCTTCAAGTATTATCATGAGACCCCATTAGGAGGGCATCTTGGAATCTTTAAAACCCGTGAAAAAATTCGTGAAATGTTCATTTGGAAAGGTATGGACGGTGAAATCCGTGAACTTGTAAAAGCTTGTAAATCTTGTTTGCTTAGTAAACCCACCATGTCCACCATGTCCACCTTTTGTCTTCGCATCAAGCGTCGCGCCCCATGGAACGCCTGTATATCGATTATGTAGGACCCTTCCCCCAGTCAAAGGGTAATGCTAACAAGTTCATCTTTGTGTGCGTAGATGGCTTTACTAGATTTTCTTGGTTATTTCCGACTAAGCTGGCTACCGCTCAGTCCACCATTACTTGCCTAAATTCTATTTTTGCTTCTTTTGGTCCGTGCCAATACATTGTATCTGATAATGCTAAAGCTTTTACATCAAATCTGTTTCGTAAATTCTGTTTTGACTTGTCCATCTCTCATGTAACTACATCTGCTTATTACCCTCAACCATCTCTGGCTGAACGGGTTAACCGTAATCTCAGGTCCGCACTTATTGCCTATCATCATGAAGATCATTCTAGGTGGGACACGTCCCTGCATTGGTTAGCTTTTGCTTTGAATTCGGCGGTTCATGAATCTCACAAATTTACTCCAGCTTCTTTGATGTTTAAGTTCGTTCCCAACACGCCGCTCTCTAACCTCTGGTCTCTGAATGACATTCTGCCCGAGACAATAGATCCGGACAACATTAAAGATCTTTGGAAGAAGGCTAAAGCTAATCTTAAAGTATCTCATGAAAAGGTTAGGGAAAGGTATGATCGTGGACGGAGACCCACCACTTTGAAGGTAGGTGACCAGGTTATGGTCAAAAATTTTGTTCCCGCGGGCAAGCTTGCCCCCAGATTTCATGGGCCTTGTATCATTCTCGATTTTCTTACGCCGGTTACTTTATTGCTAAGTAATCCAGCCACCGAGAGGATATTTAGAGTTCACCTGTCCCAGGTGAAACCGGTGTAATTTCTGTGTTAACTTGCTTCATATTATTTTGAAAGGATATGAAGGTTATATTTTTTTTTTTTTGAGTTTCACTTTTAAGGCATTCTGCCCCTTCTGTAATATTTTGGTTTTAGATGTAAGCCTTGTGTAAAACCTGCCCCGACCCGTTAAACTGCCATCCTGTTCTTGCCACGGCCATTACCACGCTCCCGTCTCCTGCTCCACCTTACACTGTGGCTTCATAATAGTAAATGCCATGGATATCTACACGCCGCTGGCCCCTCAACCTCTCCACAAGCCTGTACCCTCAAAGAAGATGATAGTCCAACACAATTCTGCCGCCTAGCTTTAATGTTTCAGCGCCCCCGCAGCCGCGCAGCGCCGTGCAGCGACTGGGGAGGGGGATGGGCCCCCTCCTCTCCAGCGAGGACGACATGTGCACGGCGAGCCGGAGCTCTCCTCCCGGCCAAGGCGGATGTGCGGCGCACGACCTGCTACATGCCCGCAGCCTGTATCTGTTCACCGCGGGCGCGGCGTACTTCAACACCTCTGCTCCCCTCATAGTGCGGGCGAGCGGTATCTCAGGGTACTTGAGGGGTCCGAGCGGCCTCCGTTGGACGCAAGCTGCAACGGCCGGTCTGGCCATCCGACTCAACCTACATCAACTACATGGACAGTCACCATAAGCAATAACTACACTTGGGAATTCAACAACTATATTTGGTGGACATTGCCAAACGTTTCATCACTTTCAAGTATTAAAACTTTATCTTCAGAAATTCAAATTCTACAAACATAAAGACTTTCATTCACCTGCAACAACAACATTTTGAAACTGAATTAAGAAATCTTGTAAATGCTTCTGCTACCTATCTTCGTATCAACATCATTACTTGCACTTTGATTCAAACTGATTTCATGTGTCACCCCTGGAGGAACTTTTGGGGGGGGAGGTCTGTACCGGGCGGTACACCTCTACTCTGTTTATTTAAAAGTTGCGCCAGTTGAAACTCCTCTTCTGGAGGAAGTCCGAACTTTATCTACACTATTAATCTACTAATTCCTCAGAAGATGTCACTACCTGGAAATTTTGAGTTTGTGAACTGTGTCATTTTTGATGTGTTTTTGTTTCGCTTGAAGTAAGAAGTGTGAACTTTCTCTTCTAGAGGACACTACTGAAGATCAACAATAGTGCGACCTAGTGCGGAGTCAAAGAACTATTTTGTTGGAGAAATTTTTATTTCAAGAGTTTGTTCTTTGTTAAATTTCCTTCTGTCATTGTTTAAGTTGGCTGTATACCCCTCTTTTTCCCCTTAGTTTGGATCTAGCCAATCCCGAATTTCTTTAATTAATTTTCCACCAATAATGTGTTTCTTTTTCCTCTATGTAGGGGTTTCTTTTCCCTAGCCAATAAAAATTTTGTGGGAGGGTGTTTTCTTTCCCCTAACGCCTAGAATCTTCCGCGAGAGGATATAAACTGCTGATTTTGGGGTCTCCGGGCCACTTCTGTTCCATCTTTCAGTGTATTAAGTACATAGCAGGAGGCGGGAAGCGCCTCTTTCTTCGGCGGCGTCTACAACAAGGTAATGGCCAAGTAATAACTTCTTTCTTTGCTTGCTCAGCAGTTTAACATTCGGGGCGGGTTCTAGGCCTTCCACCATGTAACTTTCCTTTAAAATGTAAAGACTACTGGTACCTATCCTATCTTCTAAACTACATATTGGGATAGAGAGTGCTAACCCTCTCGAGTTCCCACTCATATTGTTTTGAGGTGAACTTATCTTCTCAAACCAATTCTTCCGTGATGTAATGTAAATTGTTATTTTCTTAAGTCACCTCTGTAGTATGGGATTAGCCCTTGTATTATCGGCCTAGTGCCAAGTAGGTTTTAAAAACAAAGTGTATTAGGAGTGCAAGTTCGCCTCCTCTCAAATTGTTATTTTAGAGGTCATGTAATCAACCTTCTTTTCATGTAATAGACCTCAGTAGGTTGGGTATTTTACCCCTGTGAATACGTCCTTAGAGGACAGCTTGAAGGTAGAGTTTGGTGTGGCCTTTGAGAGGCTTAAATTTTGAGAGCGGATCGCTCTTTTGAAAATGGAGTGTCATATGCCTCGTGGAGGCTTTTCTGTGTAATTCGGAGCCAGGGGCTCCTAGGGATGAATGGGGTTTTCTGCCCCTCTGTTAAAACTTGTGTTTGTGGTAAAACTGAGCTGATCGCTGAAGTCAGGGCGTGAAGCCCAAAACCTGTAAATATTGTAACTCCCCTTGTTTTGCTACATTGTACCTGCCATATCTGTTATTGCTTTGTTTTTGAAAAGAAAATATAACCTTGTTAAATTTTAAATTAATTTTACATGCACTATAATTTCGTAGCTTGAAACCCATTCACACCCGCACCTTCTTTTACGCATAACTACCGCTAAAACACGGTAACATATATGATGTACACGATTCCAACTGTCACTGTGGCTGTCACCAATCAGCCTAGCGACACCTAAAACTGTGTAAACAACATAAATCTTGATGAATTTGCACATTTTCTTTATCACCCCTTCTAAATCACCATACCGATGGGTGCTGAACTTGGTCTTAAACGACTTCCGGAGTGTAACTATTCATCTCAGTGACCCCGGAAAAGTATGAATTCGACACTAATATCGGCTGTATCCAATTATTTTACATGTTACCCCCTCTCCTAGGGGTGTCTCTCCCCTGCAGTACCTTTTCGAGATAGTAACTCACATCCGTACCGAGTTTGGTTGAGAGCTGTGATGGGGAATTACCTTCAACTTAAAGGCATCCGGAGTGTCAGTATTCATCTAAACGTCCCCGAAAACTACGGATTCGACATTAATATTCGTCGTCTTCGATTATCTTTTAGTATCATCCCCTCCGCCAGGGGTGCTAGAGCTGTTTTACCCCAAGTAATTTATTTCTACATAGTAGTCTATAGTAAACCATGTGTGCACCAGTTTTAGTTGAGAGCTATGCTGGAACATACATACATCCATAATCTCGGTCATTTTGGACATTTTTCCACCCCTTCTTAACCTACATTCCGACTGGACCTGAACTATGACTTAAAAGGCATCCAAAGACTCATGGTGTTAGGGGAGTCCTGCCCCCACAGTCATTGTTGTTTGTTTGTTTGTTTGTTTGTTTGTTTGTTTGTTTGTTTGTTTGTTTGTTTGTTTGTTTGTTTGTTTGTTTGTTTGTTTGTTTGTTTGTTTGTTTGTTTGTTTGTTTGTTTGTTTGTTTGAAGGCTATGCTGGAACATACAATCATCCATAATCTCGGTTGTTTTGAATATTTACATTTCCACCCCTCCTCACCCCCGTGCCAGTGCGGGTGAACTTGGATTTCCACGACATCTGGAGTGTCAATATTCATCTCAGCGACGCCGAAAAATATGGATTCTACTTCAATATTGGTCATTTTCTATTACTTTCATACTTCATCCCCTTTCCACTCGCGCTCAGAGATGCATACGTATAAATCCATAAACTGGGCCATTTTGGACTTTTTTCAGCCCTTCTCACCCCCATGCCTATGGAGACTGAACTTGAACTTAAACTACGTGCGGAGTGTCACTGTTCATCCCAGCGACCACGAAACCCGTGGTTTCGATACTATTTTCGTTTATTTTTATATATTCCACCCCCTCCGGACCACAACCTCCAGGGTGGCTTACCTCCCACAGTGTTTTTTCCGAGACAGTCACATGTGTAGCAGAATCTCTCCTTGGCCAAGCCCACTTGCCTACTTCGAACACCAGGCCTGTATTGTACTGCAGAATGCATGAGTTGACGTTGCCATGTTTACGGTTGGTCATTTCTTCATCCAATTCCTAGAGCGGGGTATTGTGATGCCAATATCCCAAAACGGTTGGTTCAAGCACTTAAAACAAGTTTTTTGGGACCCGTTGGGCCTTACCGAGTTTTGTTCTACGTGTCCTGAGACTTTGTCTTATCCTTGTACGAGGAATTGAATATTTCGCCTGTATTAGCCTAAATCTAAGGAATGCAGAGGGCTATTAAAATTCTCTGTAGATTCGGTTACTCGTAGGGTCCTAAAAGGTAAGTAGACAAAATTTGGTTCAGATTGGTGGAACGGTAAGGATTTGTGCAAGGAACAGACAGACAGACAGACAGACAGACAGACAGACATTCCGCTTTAATGGCAGTTAGTATTCATTCGTTCAATTCACTATTTTCATTTACTTGCGCATGTACGAACGAGAGCTGAATACCAACATAAGCTCAGCACATTCCATAGTAAATGTTGAAATGAAATGGCGTGTGGCTTTTAGTGCTGGGAGTGTCCGAGGACAAGTTCGGCTCGCCAGATTCAGGTCTTGACGCCCGTAGGAGACCTGCGCGTCGTGATGAGGATGAAATGATGATGAAGACGACACATACAGCCAGCCTCCGTGTTAGAGAAATTAACCAATTATGGTTAAAATTCCCAACCCTGCCGGAAATCGAACCCGGAGCCCCTGTGACCAAACGCCAGCACGCTAACCACTTAGGCATGGAGCCGGGCGTAGTAAATGTTAATGTCCAGTTACGTACACGATCAGAAACAGCGCAAACCACTGTGAATGTTTTCTGGATCATTACTCAGAACGTGGCGCCTTCAGCCGTGAATTCGCCATTGACCGTAAAGTTTTCTTTTTGACAATGTGACATCGAACTGCGAAGGGGTCGTTACTAATTAGACTCACCAGACAAGCTCTCGCCAACTTGTGCTGGCAGGCCGACAAAAACCATGATAATTAATCCTGCTCCACCCACATATCGATTGGACGACTTTAAAATTTATGATCACAGAGGTTTCATTAATTAGTTACATAACAGTATTATGCACAATGTTTTAATTACAAGTAATAAACCACCATTTTCGAAACACTAGTTTAAGTTTTTGTTTTCAAATAGACATCTAATCTTTTTCTTTGACAAGCTTATGCTAGCGATAACGACCGCGAAATTGCGAGAGAAATAAAACACAACGAACTCCGAATATTCATCTGCAGATAATTACAGTTCATTTACATCGAGCTCAGCAAGCTGGATGGTCTCTAGTAACAGATGTTTCGTAGAAGTAGATATTCAGTCCATTCTCCCGAAGTCTGGGCAAAGTCTCTGCTTTATCTGAACAGCGGAATTGTTTACTATAAAAAGTGATGGAAAGACGAGAAAATTACTTAGGCTTGAACGCTGCCTTTTTGATTTTATGAACAAGATATCTTCAAACTACGCATCAGCCCTGTTCTCAGTCCTTCTTCTTCTCCTTCACCACCTTTTCCCAGTTCATGGGCCAGCTGCAATAATGAGTCTTCTCCATTTTCGTCTGTCTTTTTCGTCTTCACCACAAAATAATCTCTCTTTTAAGCCCTTTCCAATCTTGTCTTTCCATTGCACCTTGCCGGGCTGAGAAGCTCAGACGGTTGAGACGCTGGCCTTCCCACCCCAACTTGGCAGGTTTGATCCTCCTGGCTCAGTCCGGGGGTATTTGAAGATGCTCAATTACTTCAACCTCGTGTCGGTAAATGTACTGGCACGTAAAAGAACTCCTGTGGGACAGAATTCCGGCACCTCGGCGTCTCAGAAAACCGTGAAAGTAGTTAGTGGGACATAAAGCCAATAACAATATGATTACACCTTTAGACTTCCTCTTGACCTACCGGGCGAGTTGGTCGTGCGGTTAGGGGCGCGCAGTTGTGAGCTTGCATCCGGGAGATAGTGGGTTCGAACCCCACTGTCGGCAGCCCTGAAGATGGTTTTCCGTGGTTTCCCATTTTCAACCAGGCAAATGCTGGGGCTTACCTTAGTTAAGGCCACGGCCGCTTTCTTCCTAGGCCTTTCCTGTCCCATCGTCGCCATAAAACCTATCTGTGTCGGTGCAACGTAAAGCAAATAACAAAACCTCTTGACCTCTCCCCTTTGACCGGGGTATTCCATGTTCTACAGGTTCACTTTCTTCCTTCCTCATAAGATACCCATAGCAGCTTCAGCAGCCTTGGAGCTTACGCGATTAGACGAGCAGTTGCAGAAACTATAGAGAGATACACCACAGGATGCCATTTGAAACCTATATTTCTACATGCTCGCAGATCGACGGAGTCCACTTTCAAGTGTTCAGTTTTCCACAAAAAAACATCCTCTTGCTGTGACGTTGTAATCACTAGAGGGTGGAATTTAGCCTATTTAAATGTTTTATTTCTTAG